>NC_053024.1:302145404-302169899 GCF_003073215.2 Triticum urartu | reverse complement strand
TGTGAAGCAAAAACATTTGACGGGCAAGTGGATTATGAAAGCTTAGATCGAGGTTAGGACTGATAGGGCAAGTAGCAAGCGACTCAGGAACAAAATACATAATAAGACCATTTGGGCATTTGATCTTGCCCCCTACAAGATGTTTAAGGTCCCCAGCAATAGCTTCAGACGATTTTGGTTTTCGTCTGGAGACCATTCCTTGCAAAAGAGAGTTAAGCTTTCTTAGCCACCCACATCTTGAAGGGTGGCTTCGACGCAATGAGTCTAAGTGCAGCATCTGAGAACTTTGGATTTGGAGCCCTAGCAAAAAGTCTGGCAGGTGAATAATAGTACTCATAAGAATAAGCAGAATAGTTCTTGGTCTTATGAACATGGCGGTTTGATGAAACGCGCTCATATTCATAGGCCTGAGTATGGCTTCCCTGCAAAACATTTGTGTTAGTGCGACTCAGGTGAGTCCTCTGTCTATATGAAGCCTTTGGACCGTATGAAGCCTGTGGTCTGGGGTTTGTCTTCTTCACCTGTGGTGTCATGATGACATTCACAGGAAGATTCTCCAAACACCTTTTCGGCACTCAGACCTTCTTCATAGGTGGTCCATTCCTGCAGTTAGTACCAATATACCTGGCAAACACTTCACCTTTTTGATTCTTAAACAGTTTATAGTTTGCATCAAAGGATTCATCAATAACAATGGGATTAGCACAAGTGAAGCCAGATAGGGTGGATGGATCTACTGAAGGTCCCTTTGCAGTAACCCATGTGGTTTTGGGGTACTGCTCAGGTTTCCAGTAAGAGCCATCAGCATTCATTTTCCTTTCGAACCCAATACCCTCTTTCCTAGGGTTTCGGTTCAGGATCTACCTTTTGAGGACATCACATAGTGTCTGATGCCCTTTGAGGCTTCTGAACATCCCTGTTTCAAGCAATGTCTTCAACCTAGCACTCTCATCAGCAATAGCAGTGGCATCCTCAACAAAGGGGTTAGTTGGCACATCAGCAGTTGAAGATATTGCAATAGTAGCAGCAGTAGAACAACCAGCAACAGAAGTAGTGTTGTCATGCTCAATACATTTAAGACATGGTGGTTCAAATCCTTCCTGAGCAGAACTGATCTGTTTGGCGCGAAGTGACTCATTTTCCTTTTGAAGATCTTCATGAGCCGCTCTCAATTTCTCCAGATCTTGCTTCCTTTGAAGATAATCATAGGAAAGCTTTTCATGAGTTGTTGAGAGCGTTTCATGACGACTTTCAAGTTCCTCATACTTAATGTAAAGATTTTTTATGTCTTCAATTAAGGACTGAGATCGAGTCATTTCAGCGTCTAACAGGTCATCGCTTTTGTCTAACAGTTTTTGAATATGTTCCATAGCTTTCTGTTGTTCAGTTGCAATTTTAGCAAGTGTTTTGTAGCTGGGTTTGGAACCACAATCAGAGTCATCTTCATTGGAAGTTTGATAGTGAGTAGTGCGTGTGTTTACCTTGGCACCGCGTGCCATGAAACAGTAGGTAGGAGCAGAGTAGTCCTTGTCATTTGCATCAGTGTCGGTGACGGAGTCATTGTCTTCAGTGTTGAAGATGGACTTGGCAACGCATGCTGTAGCCAGACTCGCAATGCCAGAATCGGACTCCTCCTCAGACTCCACCTCCGCCTCCTCAGAAGCGGACTCCTCCTCTGAATCCATTTCCTTGCCAACAAACGCACGTGCCTTGCCAGATGAGCTCTTCTTGTGTGATGAAGACTTTGAGGAAGACTTGGAAGAAGACTTTGAGTATTTCTTCTTCTTCTTGTCATCAGAATCATACTCCTTTCTCTTCTTTTTATTCTTGTTCTCATTGTCCCACTTCGGACACTCAAAGATGTAGTGGCCAGGTTTCTTGCACTTGTGGCATGTTCTCTTCTTGTAGTCATGAGCAGACGCTTCATCATTCCTTGAGCTTGATCGTGAGGACTTTCTGAAGCCTTTCTTCTTGGTGAATTTTTGGAACTTCTTCACAAGCATAGCTAGCTCCTTTCCAATGTCTTCAGGATCATCGGAACTGCTGTCAGACTCTTCTTCAGATGAGGAGACAGCTTTTGCCTTCAAGGCACGAGTTCGCCCATAGTTGGGACCGTAGATGTCTCTTTTCTCAGAAAGCTGAAACTCGTGTGTGTTGAGCCTCTCAAGTATGTCAGACGGATCGAGTGTTTTGAAGTCAGGACGTTCTTGAATCATCAGGGTTAGGGTGTCAAACGAGCTGTCAAGTGATCTCAGGAGTGTCTTGACAACTTCATGCTTGGTGATCTCAGTGGCGCCAAGGGCTTGAAGCTCATTTGTGATGTCAGTGAGTTGATCAAATGTGAGCTGAACATTCTCATTCTCATTTCTCTTGAAGCGGTTGAAGAGGTTGCGAAGGACACTGATTCTCTGATCTCTCTGGGTTGAGACGCCTTCTTTGACCTTGGAGAGCCAGTCCCAGACTAGCTTAGATGTTTCCAAAGCACTCACACGGCCATACTGTCCTTTGGTCAGATGACCACAGATGATGTTCTTGGCAGTGGAGTCCAGTTGAACGAACTTCTTGACATCAACAGCGGTGACACCTTCACCAGCCTTGGGAACGCCATTCTTGACGACATACCATAGGTCGACATCAATGGCTTCAAGATGCATGCGCATCTTATTCTTCCAGTAGGGATATTCAGTTCCATCAAAGACTAGGCACGCAGCGGAGACTTTGATTATCCCTGCAGTCGACATAGCTAAAACTCCAGGTGATTAAACCGAATCACATAGAACAAGGGAGTACCTTGCTCTGATACCAATTGAAAGTGCTAGTGATCGACTAGAGGGGGGTGAATAGGCGATTTTTATGAAAGTCTTCAAAACATGGAAGTTTCGAAGACAAACGATAGAAATAAACCTATTACCATGCAGCGGAAGGTAGACTACACTAGGCAAACCATAGTCAAGTATTCAATGGAGTGAAAGCACAATGACTAATAGCAGCTAGGCAGTAAAGATCAGGTAGGAAGATATTGTGAAGCCAATCAGAACAAGCAGTCACTCAGTGAAGACAAAAGATAAAGCAATCATACAATGACTTCACAAGGACCAACAGTAAGTAAAGGGAAGGGAAGGATGAAACTAGTGACTCGTTGAAGACAATGATTTGTTGGACCAGTTCCAGTTGCTGTGACAACTGTGCGCCTTGTTAGGGAGGCTGAGATTCAATTCAGAAGACCTCATCTTCACCTTATTCCCCTTGAGCTAAGGACACCCAGTCCTCGCCCAATCACTCTGGTAAGTCTTCAAGGTAGACTTCCAAAACCTTCACAGACTTCGTTCACCGACGATCCACAATGACTCTTGGATGCTCAGAACGCGACGCCTAACCGGCTGGAGGATTCACAGTCCTCAAGCGTAATAAGTCTTCAGATCACACAGACAGGAAGACTTAAGTGATGCCTAACACTCTTTGGCTCTGGGTGTTTAGGGCTTTATCCTCGCAAGGAATTCTCTCTCAAAGGCTTCGAGGTGGGTTGCTCTCAAACGACACAAGCCGTGCACTAACTCTGAGCAGCTAACCATTTATGGTTGTAGGGGTGGGCTATTTATAGCCACTAGGCAACCCGACCTGATTTGTCCGAAATGACCCTCGGTCACTAAGGAACTGACACGTGTTCCAACGGTCAGATTTCAAACACACACAGCAACTTTACTTGGGCTACAAGCAAAGATGACTTATCCAACTCTGGACACGATTTGCTCTCATAGTCTTCACTCGAAGACATCGTATTTTGGTTAAGCATCACTTCAGTCATTCTGACTGGTTCACTTGGACCCCACTTAACAGTACGGTGGTTCCTATGACTCAACAAAGAAGAAAAAGAACGACGAAACAACTAAGTCTTCGCGCTCCATAGTCTTCATGCGATGTCTTCTCTTGTCATAGTCTTCAATGTGAATGTCTTCACATACCACCTTTGACTTCAATGTCTTCATTCATTTTTAGGGGTCATCTTTGGTAGGAAAACCAAATCAATGAGGGACTTCTACCTGTGTTATCCTGCAATTCTCACAAACACATTAGTCCCTCAACCAGCTTTATCGTCAATACTCCAAAACCAACTAGGGGTGGCACTAGATGCACTTACAAGATCGGATCGGGCGCCCTGGCGGCGGCAGGGGAGAGATGGAGAGGAGGTGAGTCGGGCTAGGGTTAGGATTAGTTGGGCTTTGGTGCCAATGGGCCTGCGGGACTGGATGGCCTTAGGTGGGCCATCGTGGGAGGTTGGAAGGCCCAGGAGGCCGGCGGCGCAAGCTCTCTCTCTCTCTTCTTATTTCTAAGCAGAAAACAAAAGTGGAGAAGATAAGAAAGAGGGAGGGGTTAGGTAAAGAATTAGCGCACGCAGATAATATTCCCGGACTCGCAAAAAAATTGTGTAAGATCCCAGGAAAATGGAGTGGGCATTTTTCAAAGTTTAAATTAAAACTCATTTGATTTAAAATCAAATGATTCGAATAGCAAGTGAGGGTTAGGAAGGTCCAAAAATGTTCGGATTTTTGGTGGAGCCCCGGAAAATGACGAAAGAATTTACGGACAAAGTTCGAGGTCAAGAAGCGAGATAACAAAGGCATGGGGAAATTTTGCAAGTGTGTTTTAGGTGATTCCATAAGAATGGATTATTTATCATAGCTCCCTAATATTGGGAGGGTATGTTATAAAGAGAACTCACCATGTGAATTCCCTCGGTTTAAATGGATCGAAGATCCATATGGTTTATTTGGTTGAGTTTTAAAACGGGTTGCATGATGACATGATGCAATGCACATGATGCAATGCAACAAACAACCGAAACACATGACAACAACGAAACACATGGAAGCCGTCTGGAGCGTCGATCTTGGGGCGTCACAGCCGGCCGGCCCTTGAGGCGCGCCAGGAGAGGAGAAGTCCTCCTCCTAGTAGGAGTAGGACTCCCCTTTCCTACTCCTACTAGGAGGGGGAAAGGAAAGAGGAGAGGGAGAAGGAAAGGGGGCACCGCCCCCCCCTTCCCTGGTCCAATTGGGACCAGAGGGGGAGGGGGCGTGCGGCCTGCCCTGGCCGGCCCTCTCTCTCTCCACTAAGGCCCATGTGGCCCATTAGTTCTCCCGGGGGGTTCCGGTAACCCTCCGGTACTCCAGTTTTCTCCAAAATCACCGGAACACTTCCGGTGTCTGAATATAGCCGTCCAATATATCAATCTTTATGTCTCGACCATTTCAAGACTCCTCATCATGTCCGTGATCACATCCGGGACTCCAAAATACCTTTGGTACATCAAAACACATAAACTCATAATACCGATCATCACCGAACGTTAAGCGTTCGGACCCTACGGGTTAGAGAACTATGTAGACATGACCGAGACACATCTCCGGCCAATAACCAATAGCAGAACCTGGATGCTCATATTGGTTCCTACATATTCTACGAAGATCTTTATCGGTCAAACCACATAACGATATACGTTGTTCCCTTTGTCATCGGTATGTTACTTGCCCAAGATTTGATCGTCGGTATCTTAATATCTAGTTCAATCTCGTTACCAGCAAGTCTCTTTACTCGTTCCGTAATGCTACATCCCATAACTAACTCATTAGCTACATTGCTTGCAAGGCTTATAGTGACGTACATTACCGAAAGGGTCCAGAGATACCTCTCCGACAATCGGAGTGACAAATCCTAATCTCGATCTATGCCAACTCAACAAACACCATCGGAGACACCTGTAGAGCACCTTTATAATCACCCAGTTACGTTGTGACATTTGGTAGCACACAAAGTGTTCCTCCGGTATTCGGGAGTTGCATGATCTCATAGTCATAGGAACATGTATAAGTTATGGAGAAAGCAATAGCAACAAACTAAATGATCATCGTGCTAAGCTAACGGACAGGTCAAGTCAATCACGTCATTCTCTAGTGATATGATCCCATTTAATCAAATGACAACTCATGTCTATGGTTAGGAAACATAACCATCATTGATTCAACGAGCTAGTCAAGTAGAGGCAAACTAGTGACACTCTGTTTGTCTATGTATTCACACATGTACTAAGTTTCCGGTTAATACAATTCTAGCATGAATAATAAACATTTATCATGATATAAGGAAATATAAATAACAACTTTATTATTGCCTCTAGGGCATATTTCTTTCACTTCGTCCTAATGTCGGCACGCTCGTCAGACGCCGCCAGTGCAGCCAGCTGGTCCAAGGGCGGCGTGCCTCCCTTCGCCGGCCGGCTCCTTCGTCGACGCCCGCAACCTGTTCGACAGTTTGCCAAGGTACAGAATGGACTCCGCCGACAAGTTCTTTTTCCATAATTTCCTTTGCGACTCCAACGATTCCTCGTCCGATGATGAGGAGGTCTTGGCTGTCGTGTCTGTCCATCATCACCTTAATAGCCATCGATGTAGTGACCCGACCTCAGAATGGCCAAGTCTCTGTGCTTCAGTGTCATCCCTGGATCGGTAATGCTGACACACACAGTACTCAAAGGATTTCTAACAAAGTGGCAATCACACACTTATTACATCGAATGTCTCAAAAGAGAACTTATTACAATAATATGGCTTAAGGCCATCTAATACGATAACATCGGAAGGCTTGGAAGATAAAGTGAGTCCATCAACTCCAACAGCATAGCTAAGCTGCACGGCAACGACCTAACGACCTTACTCCTCGTCTGAAAAGTCTGCAACACAATACGTTGTAGCCCGAAAACAGGTCAGCACATGGAATATGCTGGCAAAATAACACAGTAGAGCAAGAACAAAGTAATGCTAACACTACATGCATGTTTGGCTGGTGGAAAGCTCTATGGTTATAGTTTTTGCGAAAAGCCAATTCTTCCCTACAACAAAGGAATATATTTTAATTTAACTATCATGGTAGTTGAAACATCATTGAGAAGGTTCCTCCAACTCAATCCCAATTAAAGTGATTAACATCCCAACAATATTAATTAAGAATGATGAGATACATGTGATAACCCAAATACTAGATACTCAAGATTTGTCCATAACCGAGGACACGGCTAACCATGATTAGATTATACACTCTGCAGAGGTTTGCGCACTTTTCCCCACAAGACTCGATCGCCTCCGTTGGATTTCTCGCACTACAAGGTGTTTGAGAAACGGATGACTGAGACACAGTCTTTCAGAAACATTAACTCTCTACTCCGGACAGACCATACCAAACCTACATCCCACTACCTGCTGATCTGCCTCTTCAAGAGCTTCACGTAACTTACTCAACTATGCTAGAGCCCATAGTAGCTTGTGGCTGCACACGGAAGTTTCTAGCATGAATCATCTCAGTTCCCTTTGAGCCTGGGTGGCGGTCCATAGGAAGATCACACGGTTACTCCGGGATTTCCAATAATACAGGCAACACTGGGTACTCCAGGTGCCTCAATCCACCCAGATGTTAATTTAAATTTCCACCTTAAGTTGAACCATTAATTAACGATCTCACATCTGTCATGGATTTCACTCAAAACCCAAACCACGTCTACGAGCATAGCATAGCAATATAAGCAAACGTAGAAGTAACTCCCAAAGGTTTGAATGTAACAGGGTAATAGGTTCTACCTCATCAACTACTTCCCAACCCACATGTTAATGACATCCTAACCATGCAATGTTTGAGGATTGGAACTAATGCATAAAAACTGGGTATGAGAAGAGTATGATTAATGTGTTACTTGCCTTGCTGACGATTTGCAAAACCTAGGGACTCGTAGTAGCACGCTTCGCACTCCGGGTGTTCTATCGCAAACAAACAATAACATACATAAGCAACAAGCAAAGGGCGCAAGCAAAACTCAAATAAAAGAGATTGACCAGAAAGTTCAACTTAAGAACTCCGGTTAGCAAAAAGAATCAAATCAAACCGAGTAACGAAACTCAAACGGTGAAAGAGAAAAGCTTCATTTTACTAATCTGAACCTAGGTCAAATTTTACAGTAGCAAAAACTTATTTAAGTTGGTTAAGCGGAAAGAGGGTTTCGAGACGAAACTCTATGCACTTGAATCGCCTGATTGCGACTAACGAGCGAAAAGAAAAACAGAAACTAAGATCGGATCAGAAATCGCGATCAGAGAAATCGCAGAATAAATCCGATAAAAGAAAACTGACGAACAGACTAACGAATGAGCGTTCGTTAGCTGTATCTAACGGGTGAAGAACCGTTGTTGGGGAACGTAGTAATTTCAAAAAAATTCCTACGCACACGGCAAGATCATGGTGGATGCATCGCAACGAGAGGGAAGAGTGTGACTTACGTACCCTTGTAGACCGACAGCGAAGCATTAGCACAACGCGGTTGATGTAGTCGTACGTATTCACGGCCCAACCGATCATACCCGAAACTAACGCACCTCCGAGTTCTAGCACACGTTCAGCTCGATGACAAGTCCCGGACTCCGATCCAGCAAAGTGTTCGGGGAAGAGTTCCGTCAGCACGACGGCGTGGTGACGATCTTGATGTACTACCGTCGCAGGGCTTCGCCTAAGCACCGCTACAATATTATGAGGACTTATGGTGGAAGGGGGCACCGCACACGGCTAAGAATATGATCACGTGGATCAATTGTGTGTCTAGGGGTGCCCCCTGCCCCGTATATAAAGGATCAAAGGGGGGTGCGGCCCGCCAGGGAGTGGGCGCGCGAGGAGGAGTCCTACTCCCACCGGGAGTAGGATTCCCCCCCCCCTTTCCTAGTTGGAATAGGATTCGGGAGGGGGGAAAGAGGAGAGAGAGAAGGAAGGGGGGCGCCGGCCCAGTCTCCTTGTCCTATTCGGACTAAGGGGGGAGGGGCGCGCGGCCCAGCCTTGGCCACCTCTCCTCTCTTCCACTAAAGCCCACTAAGGCCCATATACCTCCCGGGGGGTTCCGGTAACCTCCCGGTACTCCGATAAAATCCCGATTTCACCCGGAACACTTCCGATATCCAAACATAGGCTTCCAATATATCAATCTTTATGTCTCGACCATTTCGAGACTCCTCATCATGTCCGTGATCACATCCGGGGCTCCGAACTCCTTCGGTACATCAAAATCATAAACTCATAATATAACTGTCATCGAAACCTTAAGCGTGCGGACCCTACGGGTTCGAGAACAATGTAGACATGACCGAGACACGTCTCCGGTCAATAACCAATAGCGGAACCTGGATGCTCATATTGGCTCCACATATTCTACGAAGATCTTTATCGGTCAGACCGCATAACAACATACGTTGTTCCCTTTGTCATCGGTATGTTACTTGCCCGAGATTCGATCGTCGGTATCTCAATACCTAGTTCAATCTCGTTACCGGCAAGTCTCTTTACTCGTTCGTAATACATCATCTCGCAACTAACTCATTAGTTGCAATGCTTGCAAGGCTTATGTGATGTGCATTACCGAGAGGGCCCAGAGATACCTCTCCGACAATCGGAGTGACAAATCCTAATCTCGAAATACGCCAACCCAACAAATACCTTCGGAGACACCTGTAGAGCACCTTTATAATCACCCAGTTACGTTGTGTTAGTTACGTTGTGACATTTGGTAGCACACAAAGTGTTCCTCCGGTAAACGGGAGTTGCATAATCTCATAGTCATAGGAACATGTATAAGTCATGAAGAAAGCAATAGCAACATACTAAACGATCGGGTGCTAAGCTAATGGAATGGGTCATGTCAATCACATCATTCTCCTATAATGTGATCCCGTTAATCAAATGACAACACATGTTATGGTTAGGAACCATAACATCTTTGATTAACGAGCTAGTCAAGTAGAGGCCATACTAGTGGACATTTAGTTTGTCTATGTATTCACACAAGTATTATGTTTCCGGATAATACAATTCTAGCATGAATAATAAACATTTAATCATGAATAAGAAATAAATAATAACTTTATTATGCCTCTAGGGCATATTTCCTTCAGTCTCCCACTTGCACTAGAGTCAATAATTTAGATTACACTATAATGATTCTAACACCCATGGAGCTTTGGTGCTGATCATGTTTTGCTCATGGAAGTCGCTTAGTCAACGGATCTGCAACATTCAGATCCGTATGTATCTTGCAAATCTCTATGTCTCCCACCTGGACTAGATCCCGGATGGAATTGAAGCGTCTCTTGATGTGCTTGGTTCTCTTGTGAAATCTGGATTCCTTTGCCAAGGCAATTGCACCAGTATTGTCACAAAAGATTTTCATTGGACCCGATGCACTAGGTATGACACCTAGATCGGATATGAACTCCTTCATCCAGACTCCTTCATTTGCTGCTTCCGAAGCAGCTATGTACTCCGCTTCACATGTAGATCCCGCTACGACGCTTTGTTTAGAACTGCACCAACTAACAGCTCCACCGTTTAATGTAAACACGTATCCGGTTTGCGATTTAGAATCGTCCGGATCAGTGTCAAAGCTTGCATCAATGTACCATTTACGATGAGCTCTTTGTCACCTCCATATATGAGAAACATATCCTTAGTCCTTTTCAGGTATTTCGGGATGTTCTTGACCGCTGTCAGTGATCCACTCCTGGATTACTTTGGTACCTCCCTGCTAGACTTATAGCAAGACACACATCAGGTCTGGTACACAGCATTGCATACATGATAGAGCCTATGGCTGAAGCATAGGGAACATCTTTCATTTTCTCTCTATCTTCTGCATTGGTCGGATTGAGTCTTACTCAATTTCACACCTTGTTAACACAGGCAAGAATCCTTTCTTTGCTTGATCCATTTTGAACTTTTTCAAAACTTTGTCAAGGTATGTGCTTTGTGAAAGTCCAATTAAGCGTCTTGATCTGTCTCTATAGATCTTAATGCCCAATATGTAAGCAGCTTCACCGAGGTCTTTCATTGAAAAACTCTTATTCAAGTATCCCTTTATGCTATCCAGAAATTCTATATCATTTCATTCGTAATATGTCATCCACATATAATATCAGAAATGCTACAGAGCTCCCACTCACTTTCTTGTAAATACAGGCTTCTCCAAAAGTCTGTATACAAACAAATGCTTTGATCACACTATCAAAGCATTTATTCCAACTCCGAGAGGCTTGCACACTTTGTTAGCTCCCTTTGGATCGACAAAACCTTCCGGGTTGCATCATATACAACTCTTCTTCTAGAAATCCATTCAGGAATGCAGTTTTGACATCCATCTGCCAAATTTCATAATCATAAAATGCGGCAATTGCTAACATGATTTGGACAGACTTAAGCATCGCTACGGGTGAGAAGGTCTCATCGTAGTCAATCCCTTGAACTTGTCAAAAACCTTTTGCGACAAGTCGAGCTTTGTAGACAGTAACATTACCATCAGCGTCAGTCTTCTTCTTAAAGATCCATTTATTCTCAATTTGCTTGCCGATCATTGGGCCAAGTCAACCAAAGTCCACACTTTGTTCTCATACATGGATCCCATCTCAGATTTCATGGCTTCAAGCCATTTTGCGGAATCTGGGCTCACCATCGCTTCTTCATAGTTCGTAGGTTCATCATGATCTAGTAGCATGACTTCCAGAACAGGATTACCGTACCACTCTGGTGCGGATCTTACTCTGGTTGATCTACGAGGTTCAGTAGTATCTTGTTCTGAAGTTTCATGATCATCATCATTAGCTTCCTCACTAATTGGTGTAGGTGTCACAGAAACTGGTTTCTGTGATGTACTACTTTCCAATAAGGGAGCAGGTACAGTTACCTCATCAAGTTCTACTTTCCTCCCACTCACTTCTTTCGAGAGAAACTCCTTCTCTAGAAAGTTTCCGAATTTAGCAACAAAAGTTTTGCCTTCGGATCTGTGATAGAAGGTGTATCCAATAGTTTCCTTTGGATATCCTATGAAGACACATTTCTCCGATTTGGGTTCGAGCTTATCAGGTTGAAGCTTTTTCACATAAGCATCGCAGCCCCAAACTTTCAGAAACGACAACTTTGGTTTCTTGCCAAACCACAGTTCATAAGGCGTCGTCTCAACGGATTTTGATGGTGCCCTATTTAACGTGAATGCGGCCGTCTCTAGAGCATAACCCCAAAACGATAGCGGTAAATCAGTAAGAGACATCATAGATCGCACCATATCAAGTAAAGTACGATTACGACGTTCGGACACACCATTACGTTGTGGTGTTCCGGGTGGCGTGAGTTGCGAAACTATTCCGCATTTTTCAAATGTACACCAAACTCGTAACTCAAATATTCTCCTCCACGATCAGATCGTAGAATTTTTTCTTGTTACGATGATTTTCAACTTCACTCTGAAATTCTTTGAACTTTTCAAACGTTTCAGACTTATGTTTCATTAAGTAGATATACCCATATCTGCTTAAGTCATCTGTGAAGGTGAGAAAATAACGATATCCGCCACGAGCCTCAATATTCATCGGACCACATACATCTGTATGTATGATTTCCAACAAATCTGTTGCTCTCTCCATAGTACCGGAGAACGGTGTTTTTGTCATCTTACCCATAAGGCACGGTTCGCAAGTACCAAGCGATTCATAATCAAGTGGTTCCAAAAGTCCATCAGTATGGAGTTTCTTCATGCGCTTTACACCGATATGACCCAAATGGCAGTGCCACAAATAAGTTGCACTATCATTATCAACTCTGCATCTTTTGGCTTCAACATTATGAATATGTGTGTCACTACTATCGAGATTTAATAAGAATAGACCACTCTTCAAGGGTGCATGACCATAAAAGATATTACTCATATAAATAGAACAACCATTATTCTCTGATTTAAATGAATAACCGTCTTGCATCAAACAAGATCCAGATATAATGTTCATGCTCAACGCTGGCACCAAATAACAATTATTTAGGTCTAATACTAATCCCGAAGGTAGATGTAGAGGTAGCGTGCCGACCGCGATCACATCGACTTTGGAACCATTTCCCACGCGCATCGTCACCTCGTCCTTAGCCAATCTTCGCTTAATCCGTAGTCCCTGTTTCGAGTTGCAAATATTAGCAAGAGAACCAGTATGAAATACCCAGGTGCTACTGCGAGCATTAGTAAGGTAAACATCAATAACATGTATATCACATATACCTTTGTTCACCTTGCCATCCTTCTTATCCGCCAAATACTTGGGGCAGTTCCGCTTCCAGTGACCAGTCTGCTTGCAGTAGAAGCACTCAGTTTCAGGCTTTGGTCCAGACTTGGGTTTCTTCTCCTGAGCAGCAACTTTCTTGCTGTTGTTCTTGAAGTTCCCCTTCTTCTTCCCTTTGCCCTTTTTCTTGAAACTAGTGGTCTTGTTTACCATCAACACTTGATGCTCCTTCTTGATTTCTACCTCCGCAGCTTTTAGCATCGCGAAGAGCTCGGGAATTGTCTTTTCCATCCCTTGAATATTATAGTTCATCACAAAGCTCTTGTAGCTCGGTGGTAGTGATTGGAGAATTCTGTCAATGACGCTATCATCCGGAAGATTAACTCCCAGCTGAATCAAGTGATTATTATACATAGACATTTAGAGTATATGCTCACTGACAGAACTGTTCTCCTCCATCTTGCAGCTGTAGAACTTATTGGAAACTTCATATCTCTCAGTTCCGGGCATTTGCTTGAAATATTAAATTCAACTCCTGGAACATCTCATATGCTCCATGACGTTCAAAACGTCGTTGAAGACCCGGTTCTAAGCCGTAAAGCATGGCACACTAAACTATAGAGTAGTCATCAGCTTTGCTCTGCCAGACGTTCATAGCATCTGGTGTTGCTCCAGCAGCAGGCCTGGCACCCAGCGGTGCTTCCAGGACGTAATTCTTCTGTGCAGCAATGAGGATAATCCTCAAGTTACGGACCCAGTCCGTGTAATTGCTACCATCATCTTTCAACTTTGCTTTCTCAAGGAACGCATTAAAATTCAACGGAACAACAGCACGGGCCATCTATCTACAATCAAACACAAACAAGCAAGATACTATCAGGTACTAAGTTCATGATAAATTTAAGTTCAATTAATCATATTACTAAAGAACTCCCACTTAGATAGATATCCCTCTAATCCTCTAAGTGATTACATGATCCATATCAACTACACCATGTCCGATCATCACGTGAGATGTAGTAGTTTCAACGGTGAACATCAATATGTTGATCATATCTACTATATGATTCACGCTCGACCTTTCGGTCTCCGTGTTCCGAGGCCATATCTGTATATGCTTGGCTCGTCAAGTATAACCTGAGTATTCCGCGTGTGCAACTGTTTTGCACCCGTTGTATTTGAACGTAGAGCCTATCACACCCGATCATCACGTGGTGTCTCAGCACGAAGAACTTTCGCAACGGTGCATACTCAGGGAGAACACTTCTTGATAATTAGTGAGAGATCATCTTAAAATGCTACCATCAATCAAAGCAAGATAAGATGCATAAAAGATAAACATCACATGCAATCAATATAAGTGATATGATATGGCCATCATCATCTTGTGCTTGTGATCTCCATCTTCGAAGCACCGTCATGATCACCATCGTCACCGGCGCGACACCTTGATCTCCATCGTAGCATCTGTTCGTTGCCAATCTTATGCTTCCACGACTATCGCTACCGCTTAGTGATAAAGTAAAGCATTACAGCGCGATTGCATTGCATACATAAAGCGACAACCATATGGCTCCTGCCAGTTGCCGATAACTTGGTTACAAAACATGATCATCTCATACAATAAAATTTAGCATCATGTCTTGACCATATCACATCACAACATGCCCTGCAAAAACAAGTTAGACGTCCTCTACTTTGTTGTTGCAAGTTTTACGTGGCTGCTACGGGCTTAAGCAAGAACCAATCTTACCTACGCATCAAAACCACAACGATAGTTTGTCAAGTTGGTGCTGTTTTAACCTTCGCAAGGACCGGGCGTAGCCACACTCGGTTCAACTAAAGTTGGAGAAACTGTCACCCGCTAGCCACCTTTGTGCAAAGCACGTCGGGAGAACCGGTCTCGCGTAAGCGTACGTGTAATGTCGGTCCGGGCCGCTTCGTCCAACAATACCGCCGAACCAAAGTATGACATGCTGGTAAGCAGTATGACTTATATCGCCCACAACTCACTTGTGTTCTACTCGTGCATATAACATCAACACATAAAACCTAGGCTCGGATGCCACTGTTGGGGAACGTAGTAATTTCAAAAAATTCCTACGCACACGCAAGATCATGGTGATGCATAGCAACGAGAGGGGAGAGTGTTCTACGTACCCTCGTAGACCGAAGCGGAAGCGTTAGACAACGCGGTTGATGTAGTCGTACGTCTTCACGGCCCGACCGATCAAGCACCGAAACTACGGCACCTCCGAGTTCTAGCACACGTTCAGCTCGATGACGATCACCTCCGATCTCCGCTTCAGCAAGTGTCGGGGGAGCTAATGTGTCCGTCAGTTAGCGTGAACTGAGGTGCACTCATACAACGACAAGTAGACGGGACGTGCTGGTGACGATCTTGACCTTGGTTGTAACGAGCATACTGTACGCAGCGGTATTCGCGGCTTGTAGAATAGCCACAGCTACGATCGAAATCTCGGGCAAGTACATACGTCATACGAGGAGTCATTATGGGTGAAGAGGTGAGTATGTTGGTCATTCCGGCAGGCACTGTGCTGAAGAATATGATACCTGGATCAACTTGATGTCTCTAGGAGGTGACTATCTCGCCCTAGCATCCCTAGGTTAATGATAAGAGGCACAAGGGAGGAGTTCCGAATCGCAGGCCACTTCTACGAGGCGCTATCCAAGGTTGGGATGTCCTCCTTGCCTATTGATAGTTGATAGGACTCGCGAGCCTACTAGGTAGGTGGGATGTACTGGTAAGGTGGGAGAGAGAAGGACAAAGTGTGCGTTCGACCGCCCCCACTACTCGCTAGTCAATTTCGATCCAATGCGAGGGGAGCGTGGTATGGTCTGCATGCCTTCTTGATGATATTTGTATGTGAGTATGTGTGTGATCGAAGATTGTCACAGTGCCGGATGGACGCTGAATGCCGCACATCGATGCGAGGTGTCCCTCTCTACGTCTCCACTATAGGCTCTGTACCATTACTTCTACCCCGATCGGCGGGTATTCGCGTTCCGCAGACGGTAAATCACCGGAAGCATGTCCCTCGGTGTGACTATCGAAATTGTATGAGCCGTCCATTATGTTTTTATTCTCGATCCGCAGCCATTGCTTTTCGTACTGATCTGACTGTCTATATGTCGTGGAATCAGATTCCGTGACTTCGGCGTTAACTTATATCATGCGTACATCAAAAGTCATTCAGTTGAGGACTCATGATATACTGTCTCGAATACCTTCAGCGTGGAACGGCGCCACCCCGGTACGGGTATCGATCGTAGAAGCACATCGCTAGACTATGAACGAGAGGCCGTCCTAGGCCGAGGGGGTCAACTAACCAATAGCGGAGCCACCATGGATGGCTCATACACTCTGGCTCTAGCATTAACTTTTTACGGCAAGGATCTTTATTCGGTCAGAACCGTCATAATCATAATTACGTATGATTCTCTTGTGTAATTCTGCGGTATGCTTACTGACTCGACGATTTACTGATATACTGTATCTATGATGTGTAATATGTGCGACTCTCTAGATCTATAATACTCAACGATGTATTCCGGACAATGCTACCTTTTACTTGTTGGCTTTATGTAATAACCATTATACTCTCAACATCTAGCGCCTTTTAGTTGCAATGCGCTCTGCAATTGTGTGTTACTGTGTGTTCGATGTGTCACTCTGAGTAATGTTAGCCCAGAGGATACGCTCTCATCGACTCATGACAGAAGGAGGAATAATCAAACGGATCCAAAGTTCCGAGAATTTCCAGAAAAATCTAATCTCAAATACTAGCGCAACGCCAAACATGATACCTTTGGAGACGTGATTTTCCCTACTAACGAAGCTCTATTTTGGATCCAAGTCGAACGCCAGTTACGTGGATGTGTGACGTTGTGGCGTCAAGTAGCCCACAAACAATGAGTGTAGTGCCAATGTAGGCAAACGGGCAGTTTGAATAATCTCTAGTCATAGGAACATGTATAAGTCTTGAGAAAGCAATAGCACACACTAAGCGATCGGGTGGCTGATCAAGGGGGCGCGGCCCTTTCCAACCTGCGTGACGTTAGGTGCGCCATCTCGCTGCTTGGCGTCACACCTCGAGTCTTCTCATCTTCCTATCACATAGTGATATACGTTCAACAATGACTCAATCACACTGCTCTCCTATGTATAGATCTAGGACATAACATCTTGAATGCACCAGCTCGATCAAGTAAGCCTATTACATTCGCATGAGCTCGTACATTATAGTCTCTTGTCTATACCTCGAGCAGAGTCTCATATCATGTGGGCTTCCTGTTGCTAGTAGATAGAGCTCACAATCCTGGACGGTGCGGCATTGATGACATAATAGGAACATTCTCTACTACACTCGATATATAAGCACTCTATAATGGTCCTCTAACCACAGATGTATTGTCTGCCTCAGTATTACTGCATTAGTTTCCTTCGGGATACCATACGTAGTTAGCTACGATAGGCTTTGATGCTGGTAACAAAACACTAGGCGAGAGTGCTTGCGTCTGCAGCTATCACAACCCGTTTACTCCTCGCTAATATATATCTTGCAGTGACATAGCAATACTAAGATTCGATTTATACTTCTTATATGTGAGGCTGTCTGTCCCTATCAAGTGATCGATGCATAGCATCCGTCACTCAGACAGTTAACGGTGCTCTCTGAGTTCTTTGCATCTGCACTAGAAGTAAATCTCTTGTATAATGATTTGGGGTATTACGTCACATCTGCCTCTTTTATGGTAACATATAGCCAATAGGTTGTATTTGCATAGTGACTCTTGGTCAAATTATCAGTGTTAGGTTATGCCTTACTGAGCATTGTCTCTTCTTGGGAGGTGCGGAGATAGCTGCCTTAGCATATATGGTTCAATCTTGCTAGGTGTTCAGTGACGTCCCAGCGACAATAAGAGGACGATAGTCTCAGATATTGTATTGTCGGTCGCAGCTGAGCAGTCTCCGCGGCTCTCCCCGGTTAACTTGTAGAGTTTGATCCTAGGTGTACATCGCGCCGGAGATACTTCTGCCCCTTCTCACACCTATGTTCTAGCTACTGCCTATCTGCGGTCGTCTACACGATAAAGCTCTGGTACGAAAGCAAACTCACACGGGCTCTTAGCGAACTCGTCTCCCGGCTCTACCCAAACAAGACAAACAAGCAACAAGGACACAATCAACCACGTGCAAACTCAAACAACATGATGCAAACATGGTATGCTATGCGGTGATGCGAATGTGATGCATATGCAAGATTTGACAAGGAATGAATGAACCTGGCCTCAACTTGGAAATCCAAGTGTGCCACTGGAAAGGTGAGGTGAAATCGCTTGAAAACGATATAAAGAACGCCGGAATCGGAGTCACGGTTTGGAAATGGCAAGCAATTCAAATATGGCACCGGTCTGCGATATACAGCAAGTAGCCATCTAAATGCAACAAGATGAACATGCTACAGCACTCAAACATGACAAAAAAATACATGGCAGGGATCCATTCATGATGCTTAACAAAAGATGAACACTGAGCTACGGCCAATTCATCCATTAACAGGTTCAAACAAGCATGGCAAAAATGCATTTGGTAAACAGATTTCAGACTTAGTGAAATTAACACTTGTCTGGAATTTCAGATCAGGTAGCACACTTTGGAGCATGAAAACTATATGCTACAGGGCCTGAACATGGCAAAGTAAAGCATGGCATGGAGCTACTCAAAGAGCTTAACAAAAGTCCCTTAGTGACCTTGAGCCAAAAGGGATCAGAAAATACATTTGCAAGCATGTGAACATGGCAAAAACATAATCAGTTCTCAGACTTAGTGAAAACTGGAGCATGCTGAAACAGATATCAAGTAGGCATGTTTACGAGCTCGATGCACTCACTACAGAGCAAGTCATGACAATCTAAGCATACACCCATCAAGAATACACAAAATACAAGCTAGACATGGCAAGAACAATAACATAGCATGCACGGATCAACTACAACATCCTCGGCAAAATCGCTAACAAGTAGACAATCTGCCCAGATTCACGAAATAGCAAAAGTAGAGCTCGATTGACTCAAGCTAGGGTGCTCCATAATTGCAAACAAAGACATGGATGGATAGAGCACCTACATTAACAAAACATCCTTACTGATCATCCTCAAAAGAGG
Organism: Triticum urartu; assembly: GCF_003073215.2. Lineage (NCBI taxonomy): Eukaryota > Viridiplantae > Streptophyta > Magnoliopsida > Poales > Poaceae > Triticum > Triticum urartu. The sequence continues at coordinate 302,150,595 of NC_053024.1, read as the reverse complement.
CACGGATCACTAGGAAACAACATGAACATATGGCATATTGAGTATAAACAGATCAAGGACTTAGTGGAATTGCTAAGTCCCTGAAATCAGCATTAACGAATGCACCACTTTGCAAGCTTGTGCTAGTCACCACACACATCAAAAAAATACATGGATGCACCTCTGGAAAGATGGCAAAGCATATAACAAAACACATGTAGAGCTCAGGGGCATATCATGCACACATAAATCATGGCAAAAATGACAAATAGCTAATTGGAGCAGCAGATCTGACAATTAATCTCAAATAGCATTCTTCCAACAGCATTTCGGGCATCAAGATGAACTCAAATGAAAATGATGCAATGAGATGAAATGATGTACTCTCTGAGACGAACATTTGATATGCTATATGCCCAAACCGGAGCTTACGGATGCGGAGTTACGGCACGACTGAAATATGCAAAATAGTTAGGGTTTCGGGCAAAGTCAACTCATCATGAGTTTGCTCTCCAGAGATTCCAGATCGAGCGGCTTTCCGACGGTTTCGCTCTGCGATTTGCCTTCGCCTCGGAGTCGACGTTGCCCTTTCGCCGCGCGTGCGATGGAGCTTGTCGCTGGGACGCAACAGGGCCGAGAGGTGGAGATTGGAGGCGGTGCGTACGGACCCTGGCGCGCGGAGCCGGCGCCGGCGCATATGGGCGGTGTCGGGAACTCGTGGCCTCGCGCTGAGCCCGGCGGAGTCCGGCGCATATGGCGCGTTTGTGCGCTCACGGGACCTCGTGAGCTGGCGCGGGCACGGGCACGGGGAAGGAGCGATGACGCCGCCCGCGCTTGCGGCGCTCTGGGGACCTCCTCGTCGCGCCCGAGCGGGGGCGGCTCCACGCCGTTGGCATTGGGCGGGGTTGCCGGCGGCGAGGTCGGGCGGCGGCTGCCCACGTGGCGGCCCCGCCGCGCTCCCGCTCGTCCGCCCCCCGCGAGGGGGCCTTCGAGCGATCGGCGCGACTTCGTCCGCCGGGGGCGCGGCGGGCGGCGGCGCGACTTTCGCTCCGGCCGGAGCCGGACGTGTCCGGTGCGCGCGAGGGCGGATTAGGGTTTTTCGGGGGGAGAAGAAGGAATTTTCGGAGGGGTCTTAAATAGGCATAGGAGGAGCTGAGAGTCCAAATGAGGTGCGGTTTTCGGCCACGCGATCGTGATCGAACGCTCTAGATGATGGAGAGGGTTTTGGTGGGTTTTGGGCCAATTGAGGGTGTTGGGCTGCAACACACACGAGGCCTTCTCGGTCCCTCGGTTAACCGTTGGAGCATCAAACGAAGTCCAAATGGTACGAAACTTGACAGGCGGTCTACCGGTAGTAAACCAAGGCCGCTTGGCAAGTCTCGGTCCAATCCGGAAATGTTTAACCCCCACACGAAAGAAAGGTAGAAATGACCACCGGAGGAGAACGGAGCGCCGGAATGCAAAACGGACAACGGGGAAAATGCTCGGATGCATGAGATGAACACGTATGCAAATGCAATGCACATGATGACATGATATGAGATGCATGACAACGAAACAACACACGGAGACAAAAACCCGAACCCGAGAAAATAAAATAACTTAACGCCGGAAACGACAATATTGGGATTCATATTAGGTAAATCATCATCCAAGGGTGGTGAAGATATCTGCCAATTGCTCTTCAGTGTTGACGTGTATGATATCAATATCTTCCTTCACAACATGATCTCTGAGAAAGTGATGACGAATTTCAATGTGCTTTGTCTTCGAGTGCTGAACTGGGTTGTTGGCAATCTTGATGGCGCTTTCGTTGTCGCAGTAGAGTGGCACTTGCTTCAGATGAATGCCATAGTCTTTGAGTGTTTGCTTCATCCACAGAAGCTGAGCGCAGCAAGATCCAGCAGCAATGTATTCAGATTCAGCAGTGGAGAGAGATACACAGTTCTGCTTCTTTGAAGACCAACATACAAGTGATCGTCCCAGAAAGTGACATGTGCCTGATGTAGACTCTCATACTTGTCACCAGCATAATCAGCATCCGAGAATCCAACCAGATCAAACTCTGAGCCCTTTGGATACCATAATCCTAGAGTTGGGGTGTAAGCCAAATATCGAAGAATTCGCTTCACAGCTAAGTGATGCGACTTCCTTTGGTGCCGCTTGAAATCGAGCACACATGCAAACACTAAGCATAATATCTGGCCTAGATGCACATAGATAAAGTAAAGAACCAATCATGGAGCGGTTATACCTTTTGATCGAACTCTTTACCTTTGTCGTCAGGACCCAGATGATGTTTGGCTGGCATTGGCGTCGTGAAGCCTTTGCAGTCCTGCATGCCGAACTTCTTCAGGCAATCTTTGAGATACTTCTCTTGAGATATGAAGATGCCGTTGCGTTGCTGTCGTATTTGAAGTCCGAGGAAGAACTTCAGCTCTGCCATCATGGACATCTGATATTGCTCTTGCATCATATATCCAAACTCTTCACTGTCCTTTTGATTGGTGCAGCCGAAGATGATGTCATCCACATATATTTGGCACACAAACAGTTCACCATCATATGTCTTCGTGAAGAGAGTGGGGTCGAGGGAACCAGGTATGAAGCCTTTGCTCTTCAGGAAGTATTTGAGTGTGTCATACCAGGCCGAGGGGCTTGTTGAGGCCATTACAGTGCCTTGTTGAGCTTGGTACCATGTCAGGATGTTTTGGATCTTCAAAGCCAGGCGGTTGTGCAAACATTACACTTCTTCTTCAATCTTGCCATGAGGAATGCGCTCTTCACATCCATTTGATATAGTAGTATGTTATGATGATTTGCATAGGCCAGCAGTATGCGTATGGCTTCAAGTCGAGCCACGGGAGCAAATGTTTCATCGAAGTCAATCCCCTCCACTTGAGTATATCCTTGAGCAACGAGACGAGCTTTGTTTCTGAAAACTTGACCATGCTCATCTTGCTTGTTGTGTGATATCCATTTGGTGCCTATTATATTGTGCTTCGTGGATCAGGACGCTTAACCAGTTCCCATACATTATTCAGCTCAAACTGTTGAAGCTCTTCTTGCATAGCTTGAATCCATTCAGGTTCCATGAAGGCTTCTTCAACTTTCTTGGGTTCTGTTATTGAGACGAATGCGAAGTGCCCACAGAAATTTGCTAGCTGTTGCCCTTGAACGAGTGAGCGGACCGGGTGCATTGATGCTATCAATTATTCTCTCAATCTGCACTTCATTGGCAACACGAGGATGTACAGGGCGAAGATTTTGTTCTTGCTGATCATTGTCATTGTTAGAAGGATTGTCTTCAGGCTGAGCATTGTCTTCAGTGTTGATCAGGTGCTGAGATGATAAGTTCTTCTTCAGGATGAGCTTCAGAAGGTATATTTCTCCAGTTCCCATAAGTTTGATTGATTCACTGGATGGAACTTCATCTAGCACATTTGGCAGTTGCTCTCTTTGTGAACCGTTGGTCTCATCGAACCGCACATCCACTGTTTCAACCACTTTATAATGAAAGATATTGAAGACTCTGTAGGAGTGCGAATCCTTTCCATATCCAAGCATGAAGCCTTCATGTGCTTTTGGTGCAAACTTTGAGGTGTGATGTGGGTCCTTGATCCAGCACCTGGCTCCAAATACTCTGAAGTAACTGACATTTGGCTTCTTGCCAGTAAGGAGCTCATAAGATGTCTTGTTCAGAAGCTTGTGAAGATAAACACGATTGATTGTATGGCATGCAGTATCATTGGCTTCAGGCCAGAATTTTCTTGGAGTCTTGTATTCATCAAGCATCGTTCGGGCCATCTCAATGAGTGTTCTGTTCTTGCGTTCGACGACGCCATTCTGTTGTGGCGTGTACGGAGCTGAGAATTCATGTGTGATTCCCAAAGTATCAAGATATGTATCAAGGCCAGTGTTCTCGAATTCAGTGGCATTGTCACTTCTGATGTGCTTTATCTTGGCGCCATAGTTGTTCATTGCTCGATTGGCGAAGCGTCTGAAGACATCCTGCACTTCAGTCTTGTAGAGGATCATGTGCACCCAAGTATATCTAGAATAATCGTCAACAATGACAAAGCCATAGAGACAAGCAATAGTAGTAAGAGTTGAGTAATGAGTGGGGCCGAAAAGATCCATGTGGATCAATTCGAAGGGTCGAGTTGTTGTCATGATTGTCTTCAAGGGATGCTTTGCCCTCGTCATCTTTCCTGCTTCACAGGCACCGCATAAGTGATCTTTCTTGAACTTGACGCCCTCGATGCCTATGACATGCTTCTTCTTTGCAAGGGTGTGGAGGTTCCTCATGCCAGCATGCCCTAGCCTCCGATGCCAGAGCCAGCATTCTGAAGCTTTTGCCAGAAGACATACGGCAAGTTGTGGTCCTGCTGAGAAATCTACCACGTACAAATCATCTTTCCTATACCCTTCAAACACTAGAGACTTGTCAGATTCCATTAGAACAAGGCAATGATATTTTCCAAACATCACGATCATGTTTAAATCGCAAAGCATTGAGACAGACATTAAATTGAAACCAAGGGATTCAACAAGCATGACTTTATCCATGTGTTGATCCTTTGAGATTGCAACTCTACCTAGACCCAATACCTTACTTTTATCAGTGTCAGCAAATGTGGCGTGACTCTTGTCGGATGGACGTAAGGTTGAGTCCATAAGAAGGCTTCTCTTGCCAGTCATGTGATTGGTACACCCACTATCAATAATCCATTCTGAAGCTACTGGTGTCGTACCCTACAGTGCAGTTAGGGGGATAGGCTTCACGAAGAGAATTGTGAAGCAAAAACATTTGACGAACCAGTGGGTTATGAAAGCTTAGATCCAGATTAGGACTAATAGGGAGAGTAGCAAGCGATTCAGGAATGAAGTACATAATAGACCATTCGGGCATTTGATCTTGCGCCCTACAAGATGTTTAAGGTCCCCAGCAATAGCGTCAGACGATTTTGGTTTTCTGCTGGAGACCTTTCCCTGCAAAAGAGAGTTAAGCTTTCTTAGCCACCCACATCTTCAAGGGTGGCTTAGAAGCAATAAGTCTAAGTGCAGCATCTGAGAACTTTGGCTTTGGAGCCCTAGCAAACAGTCTTGCAGGCGGACAATAGTATCATAAGAATAAGCAGAATAGTTTCTTGGTCTTATGAACATGGCGGTTTGATGAACCACGCTCATATTCGCCCACCCCTGAGGGTCA
>NC_053024.1:302128142-302144404 GCF_003073215.2 Triticum urartu | reverse complement strand
GCCTTGAAGGCTGGATCCGGACATGATTGAAGGTCCGAAGCACCTGACCTGGCTTTGGGTGTTAGAACTTGAGGCGGGGGAAGGATTCGAATTGAGCACGGGAGGGAAGAAGTAAAAGCCTTGTCCCTTTATAAAGAGGGTGAATATCAAGCGTCCTCCTCGTGGCCGTTTGGGACTTGCCTAAAATCTAGGAGTCCTAGGCACGGTTGGGTTACCCACATCTGTATTAATGAGAATCCCGTAATAAAGGGAACACGATCTCTGCTTTGACAAGACGTGTCAAGAAACCGCCTCGCGTTATGTGCGGGGCTGGTTAAAGAAAAACGGTTCGAATAATTACCGGGCTATGGCATGATGTCATGCTGCCAAAATGTTCAGCGGATTAGATTTGTGGAAATATTATTCTCTCTACGGTGGTATGTGGAACTTATTTTGCAGGGTCGGACACTATCCTTGTATTCAAACTCTTTTGTGGTGCATTCGGAGGAGGAACCCGCCTCGCAATGCTGAAGACAACACTATGCGCTGGACTCATCGTCATTGAAGCCTGGTTCGGGGGCTACAGAGGGAGTCCTAGATTAGGGGGTATCCAGACAGCCGGATTATATCCTTTGGCCGGACTGTTGGACTATGAAGATACGAGATTGAAGACTTCGTCCCATGTACGGATGGGACTCTACTTGGAGTGGAAGGCAAGCTAGGCAATACGGATATGTATATCTCCTCCTTTGTAACCGACCTTGTGTAACCCTAGCCTCCTCCGGTGTCTATATAAACCAGAGGGCTTTAGTCCGTAGGACAACATACAATCATACCATAGGCTAGCTTATAGGGTTTAGCCTCTCCGATCTTGTGGTAGATCAACTCTTGTACTACTCATATTATCAAGAATAATCAAGCAGGACGTAGGGTTTTACCTCCATCGTGTCCCCTGCCTCTTGTTACCATCCGCCTTAGACGCACAATTCGGGATCCCCTACCCGAGATCTGCCGGTTTTGACACCGACATCTCTCCTCTAGTGGTGTTATGTGAACGTCGACTACATGACACTTCACCATTTTTTGAGCCTAGAGGAAGGCATTGGGAAGTAATAAGTAGATGATGGGTTGCTAGAGTGACAGAAGCTTAAACCCTAGTTTATGCGTTGCTTCGTAAGGGGCTGATTTGGATCCATATGTTTCATGCTATGGTTAGGTTTACCTTAATACTTTTGTTGTAGTTGTGGATGCTTGCAATAGAGGTTAATCATAAGTGGGATGCTTGTACAAGTAAGGACAATACCCAAGCACCGGTCCACCCACATACCAAATTATCAAAGTACCGAACGCGAATCATATGAACGTGATGAAAACTAGCTTGACGATATTCCCATGTGTCCTCGGGAGCGCTTTTCTCTATATAAGAGTTTGTCCAGGCCTGTCCTTTGCTACAAAAAGGATTGGGCCACCTTGCTGCACTTTATTTACTTTTGTTACTTGTTGCTCGTTACAAATTATCCTATCACAAAACTATCTGTTACCACTTATTTCAGTACTTGCAGAGAATACCTTGCTGGAAACCGCTTATCATTTCCTTCTGCTCCTCGTTGGGTTCGACACTCTTACTTATCGAAAGGACTACGATAGATCCCCTATACTTGTGGGTCATCACCCCCTTTCCTTCTCGTCTTCCTTCTTATCCTACTTGGACTAGGAAAGGGAGAAACCTACTCCTACTAGGAGTAGGATTCCCCCCTGGACGCGCCTCTTGTGGTCGGCCCTCCTCCTCCTCCCCTCCTTTATACACAGGGGAGGGGGCACCCCATAGACACACAAGTTGATCTTTAGCCGTGTGCGGTCCCCCCTCCATAGGTTTCCACCTCGGTCATATTGTCGTAGTGCTTAGGCGAAGCCCTGCATCGATAACTTCATCATCACCATCAACACGCCGTCGTGCTGACGGAACTCACCCTCGGCCTTAGCTGGATCAAGTATATGAAGGACATCACCGAGCTGAACGTGTGCAGATCGCGGAGGTGTCGTGCGTTCGGTACTTGATCGGTTGGATCGCGAAGACGTTCGACTACATCAACCGCGTTACTTAACGCTTCCGCTTTTGGTCTATGAGGGTATGTAGACACACTCTCCCCTCTCGTTGCTATGCATCTCCTAGATAGATCTTGCGTGATCGTAGGAATTTTTTTGAAATTACTACGTTCCCCAACAGTGGCATCCGAGCCTAGGTTATTTATATTGATGTTATATGCACGAGTAGAACACAAAGAGTTGTGGGCGATAATAGTCATACTTCTTACCAGCATGTCATACTTTGATTCGGCGGTATTGTTGGATGAAGCGGCCCAGACCGACATTACTTGACCACGTTCATGAGACTGGTTCTACCGACGTGCTTCATACACAGGTGGCTAGTGGGTGTCTGTTTCTCCAACTTTAGTTGAATCAAGTGTGACTATGCCCGGTCCTTGTTGAAGGTTAAAACAACACACTTGACGAAAAATCGTTGTGGTTTTGATGCGTAGGTAAGAACGGTTCTTGCTAGAAGCCCGTAGCATCCACATAAAACTTACAACAACAAAGTAGAGGCCGTTTAACTTATTTTTGCAGGGCTTGTTGTGATGTGATATGGTCAATACGTGATGATATATAAATTATTGTATGAGATGATCATGTTTTGTTAAAGTTATCGGCAACTGGCAAGAGCCTTATGGTTGTCTCTTTATTGCATAAGATGCAAGTGCTATATAATTTCTTTACTGTATCACTATGCGATAACAATAGTTGGCGAGACGACCATGTGATGACACGTTGATAGAGATCGAGATGATGGAGATCATGGTGTCTTGCCGGTGACGATGGAGATCATGACGGTACTTTGGAGAGGGAGATCAAAGGCACAAGATGATGATGACCATATCATGTCACATATTTTGATTGCATGTGATGTTTATCTTTTATGCATCTTATTTTTCTTAGTACGGTGGTAGCTAAGATGACCCCTCACTAAATTTGAAGGTATAAGTGTTCTCCCTGAGTATGCACCATTGCGACAATTCGTCGTGCCGAGACACCACGTGATGATCGGGTGTGATAAGCTCCATGTTCACATACAACGGGTGCAAGCCAGTTTTGCACACGCAGAATACTCGGGTTAAACTTGACGAGCCTAGCATATGCAGATATGGCCTTGGAACACAGAAACCGAAAGGTCGAGCATGAATCATATAGTAGATATGATCAACATAGTGATGTTCACCATTCAAAACTACTCCATCTCACGTGATGATCGGACATGGTTTAGTTGGTATGGATCACGTGATCACTTAGATGATTAGAGGGATGTCTATCTAAGTGGGAGTTCTTAAGTAATATGATTAATTGAACTTTAATTTATCATGAACTTAGTCCTGATAGTATTTTCATATCTATGTTGTAGATCAATTGCTCTCGTATAGCTTCCCTGTTTTATTTGTGATATGTTCCTAGAGAAAACTATGTTGAAAGATGTTAGTAGCAATGATGCGGACTAGCTCCATGATCTAAGGATTATCCTCATTGCTGCATAGAAGAATTATGTCCTTGATGCACCGCTAGGTGACAGACCTATTGCAGGAGCAGAGGCAGACGTTATGAACGTTTGGCAAGCTCGGTATGATGACTACTTGATAGTTTAGTGCGCCATGCTTTACGGCTTAGAACCAGGATTTGAAAACGTTTTGAACACCACAGAGCATATAAGATGTTCCAAGAGTTGAAATTAGTATTTCAGACTCATGCCCATGTCGAGAGGTATGAGACCTCTGACAGTACTTTGCCTACAAGATGGAGGAGAATAGCTCAACCAGTGAGCATGTGCTTAGATTGTCTGGGTACTACAATTGCTTGAATCAAGTGGGAGTTAATCTTTCAGATAAGATAGTGATTGACAGAGTTCTCTAGTCACTATCACCAAGTTACTGGAACTTAGTGATGAACTATAATATGCAAGGGATGATGTAAAATGATTCCTGAGCTCTTCGCGATACTGAAATCGGCAAAGGTAGAAATCAAGAAAAGCATCAAGTGTTGATGGTTGACAAGACCACTAGTTTCAAGTAAAAGGGCAAGGGAAAGAAAGGGAACTTCAAGAAGAATGGCAAGCAAGTTGCCACTCCCATGAAGAAGCCCAAAGCTAGACCCAAGCCTGAAACTGAGTGCTTCTACTGCAAAGGAAATGGTCACTGGAAGCGGAACTGCCCCAAATACTTGGCGGATAAGAAGGATGGCAAAGTGAACAAAAGTATATATGATATACATGTTATTGATGTGTACTTTACTAGTGTTCATAGTAACCCCTGGTATTTGATACTGGTTCAGTTGCTATGATTAGTAACTCGAAACAGGAGTTACAAAATGAACAGAGACTAGTTGAGGGACGAGGTGACGATGTGTGTTGGAAGTATTCCAAGGTTGATAAGATCACCATCGCACACTCCCTTTACCTTCGGGATTAGTGTTGAACCTAAAATAAATGTTATTGTGTTTGCGTTGAGCATAATATGATTGGATCATGTTTATTGCAATACGGTTATTCATTTAAGTCAAAGAATAATTGTTATTCTGTTTACATGAATAAACCTTCTATGGTCATACACCCAAGGTGAATGGTTTACTGAATCTCGATCGTAGTAATACACATATTCATAATATTGATGCCAAAAGATGCAAAGTTGATAATGATAGTGCAACATACTAGTGGCACTGCCGTTTAGGTCATATTGGTGTAAAGCTCATGAAGAAACTCCATGCAGGTGGACTTTTGGAATCACTTGATTATGAATCATTTGATGCTTGCAAACCATGCCTCATGGGCAAGATGACTAAGACTCCGTTATCCGGAACAATGGAGTGAACCACTGACTTATTGGAAATAATACATACTGATGTATGCGGTCCGATGAGTGTTAAGGCTCGCGGCGGGTATCGTTATTTCCTGACCTTCACAGATGATTTGGCAGATATGAGTATATCTACTTAATGAAACACAAGTCTGAAACGTTTGAAAAGTTCAAAGAATTTTAGAGTGAAGTGGAGAATCATCGTAACAAGAAAATAAAGTTTCTACGATCTGATCGCGGATACGAAATATTTGAGTTACGAGTTTGGCCTTTAGTTGAAACAATGTCGAATAGTTTCGCAACTCACGCCAACTGGAACACCACAGCGTAATGGTATGTCCGAACATCGTAACCGCACTTTATTAGATATGGTGCAATCTATGATGTCTCTTACCGATTTACCACTATCGTTTTGGGGTTATGCATTAGAGACAGCTGCATTCACGTTAAATAGGGCACCGTCTAAAAATCCATTGAGATGACACCGTATGAACGGTGGTTTAGCAAGAAACCTAAGTTGTCGTTTCTTAAAGTTTGGGGCTGCGATGCTTATGTGAAAAAGCTTCAACCTGATAAGCTCGAACCCAAATCGGAGAAATGTGTCTTCATAGGATACCCAAAGGAGATTGTTGGGTACACCTTCTATCACAGATTCGAAGGCAAGATATTCGTCGCTAAGAATGGATCATTTCTAGAGAAGGAGTATCTCTCGAAAGAAGCGAGTGGGAGGAAAGTAGAACTTGATGAGGTAGTTGTACCTTCTCTCGAATTGGAAAATGGTTCAGCATAGAAATCAGTTCAAGTGATTCATACACCAATTAGTGAGGAAGTTAATGATGATGATCATGAAACTTCAGATGAAGTTACTACCGAACCTCGTAGGTCAATCAGAGTACGATCCGCACCAGAGTGGTACGGTAATCCTGTTTTGGAAGTCGTGTTACTAGACCATGATGAACCTATGAACTATGTGGAAGCGATGATGAGCCCAGATTCTGACAGATGGCTTGAGGCCATGAAATCTAAGATAGAATCCATGTATCAGAACAAAGTGTGTACTTTGCTGGACTTGCCCAATGATCGGCAAACCATTGAGAATAAATGGATCTTCAAGAGTGAAAGATCGTGGATGTCGCCTAGAGGGGGGTGAATAGGCTTTAAAATAATTACGGTTTAGGCTTGAACAAATGCGGAATAAACCTAGCGGTTAATTTGTCAAGCACAAAACCTACAACAACTAGGCTCACCTATGTGCACCAACAACTTATGCTAAGCAAGATAAACTACTAGGTGATAGCAAGATATATGACAAGAAACAATATGGCTATCACAAAGTAAAGTGCATAAGTAAAGAGCTCGGGTAAGAGATAACCGAGGCACGCGGAGACGACGATGTATCCCGAAGTTCACACCCTTGCGGATGCTAATCTCCGTTTGGAGCGGTGTGGAGGCACAATGCTCCCCAAGAAGCCACTAGGGCCACCGTAATCTCCTCACGCCCTCGCACAATGCAAGATGCCGTGATTCCACTAAGGGACCCTTGAGGGCGGTCACCGAACCCGTACAAATGGCAACCCTTGGGGGCGGTCACCGAACCCGTACACTTTGGCAACCCTTGGGGGCGGTCACCGGTACCCGTCAAATTGCTCGGGGCGATCTCCACAACCTAATTGGAGACCCCGACGCTTGCTCGGAGCTTTACACCACAATGATTGAGCTCCGAACACCACCAACCGTCTAGGGCGCCCAAGCACCCAAGAGGAACAAGCTCAAGGGTACCAAGCACCCAAGAGTAATAAGCTTCTCAACTTGTAACTTCCACGTATCACCGTGGAGAACTCAAACCGATGCACCAAATGCAATGGCAAGGGCACACGGAGTGCCCAAGTCCTTCTCTCTCAAATCCCACCGAAGCAACTAATGCTAGGGAGGAAAATGAGAGGAAGAACAAGAAGAGAACACCAAGAACTCCAAGATCTAGATCCAAGGGGTTCCCCTCACATAGAGGAGAAAGTGATTGGTGGAAATGTGGATCTAGATCTCCTCTCTCTTTTCCCTCAAAAACTAGCAAGAATCCATGGAGGGATTGAGAGTTAGCAAGCTCGAAGAAGGTCAACAATGGGGGAAGAACACGAGCTCAAAGGATAAGGTTGAATGGGGAAGAAGACCCCCTTTTATAGGAGCTCCCGAATCCAACCGTTATGTGCTCAGTCCGCGCACGAGCGGTACTACCGCCCAGGGGAGCGGTACTACCGCCCGGGCGGTAGAATAGGAGAGCGGAGCAAAACAGAGGGCGAGGCAGAGCCGTATGAGCGGCACTACCGCTGGAGCCAGCGGTACTACCGTAGGCCCAGCGGTACTACCGCTGGGACCGCGCACAGCACCTACCACGAGCACAGGGAGAAGGAACAGGGAGGAGGGCCATTGAGCGGCACTAGGGGTGGTGGTATCCATGGTACTACCGCACACGAGCGGTACTACCGCTCCTCCTGCCGCTCCTACTGCCGCTGAACCCGACATGAGAAAACCATGTCTCGAGTCAAGGCTGTACCAGCGCGAAACTGGAGTCGTACTACCGCTTATGGCCATAGGCAATACTATTGCTATGAGACAGCAGTACTACCGCTTGTGGCGATACGCGGTACTGCCGCTCCCGCCCCGCGGGACCGCCGCCGGGGCCCACCTCACGCCAGGTACTGCCGCTGGCGCCATCCTTATGCCACTTCCACGAAAACAAGTATACTCCAAGGAAAACCAGAATTGCCAAAACTTCTGCAAATGAGCTCTGAATTGAGCAAACTCAAGCTTGTTGGATACAAGACGACGAGTAGCATCAAAACAGCGACTTGAGGTATGCCTAACAAATAGAGGAGTGAAACCTCCAAAAAGGAAGAACCGACATAACCTCCAACATCGAAAACATCATAGAAGATGCACGTGAACTCTGTCTTCGATGAAAACGAGCTTGTCATGAAAATGACCATAAGCTCCAAATCTCACAAGGAGAAGAACCAAACAAGATTCAAAAAAGATGATGCAAGGATGCAATGGTTTGAGATCTCTATGAATGATATGATCAAGCTACTCATCGAGAGCCCCCTAGATAGTATGGCAATCAATCCTATAACCCGGTCTCCCAACTACCACCATGAGACCGGAAAAATAGAAAACCTATCAAGGGCAAACCTTTGTCTTGAACATGGTCCACTTGAGCTAGATGATGATGATCTTGACTCCCTCAAGTTGGACCACATTTCTTGATTGTGTTGGCTCGATGAAGACTAGTTGATTGCTCCCCATACTCCATTATGGGTGAGGCACTCTTCTGCACATCTTCATGAATACATTGTTACCACACTGGACGGCAAGCTTCAAGCATTTGATCTCTTCATGATGCTCCACTTGAACTTGCACACCGCAACCTAACCCCATAAAGAACTCTCACGAAGACCATGGGTTAGTACACAAAGCATAATTGACAATGCTTACCATACCATGGGATCACTTGATCCCTCTCGGTACATCTTCTACGCTTTGTGGGTTGATCAACTTGATTCACTCTTTGACTTAGTCTTGATCAACCTCTCACAAGACCAATCTTTAGGTAATTCCTTGAATAGCACCTTGGTCGACACAAACTCTCCTTGAAACCAACACATGTACTCCAAGAAAAGCCTATGGACAAAACCTTCAAATATAACTCAAGGCAACCATTAGTCCATAGAGATTGTCATCAATTACCAAAACCAAACATGGGGGCACCGCATGTTCTTTAAAGAGGAAGACGGACACTGATAGTAGTGTTACTATCTACAAAGCTTGACTTGTCGAAAAGGGTTTTTGACAAGTTCAAGGTGTTGATTACGATAAGATTTTCTCACTCGTATTGATGCTTAAAGTCTGTCCGAATCATGTTTGCAATTGCCACATTTTATGAAATCTGACAAATGGATGTCAAAGCTGCATTCCTTAATAGATTTATTAAATAGGGGTTGTATATGATACAACCAGAAGGTTTTGTCAATCCTAAAGGTGCTAACAAAGTGTGCAAGCTCCATCGATCCATTTATGGACCGGTGCAAGCATATCGGAGTTGGAATATACGCTTTGATAAGTTGATCAAAGCATATAGTTTTATACAGACTTGCGGTGAAGCCTGTATTTACAAGAAACTGAGTGGGAGCACTACAACATTTCGGATAAGTATATGTGAATGAGATATTGTTGATCGGAAATAATGTAGAATTTTCTGGAAAGCATAAAGGAGTGTTTGAAAGGAGTTTTTCAAAGAAAAACCTCGGTGAAGCTGCTTACATATTGAGCATCAAGATCTATAGAGATAGATCAAGACGCTTGATAATTTTTTTCAATGAGTACATACCTTGACAAGTTTTTTGAAGTAGTTCAAAATGGGACAGTCAGAGAAGGAGTTCTTGCCTGTGTTGCAAGGTGTGAAGTTGAGTAAAGACTCAAAACCCGGCCACGACAGAAAATAGAAAGAAAATGAAAAATTCATTCCCTATGCCTCAGTCATAGGTTCTATAAAGTATGCTATGTTGTGTACCAGACCTATTGTATACCTTAGCATGATTTTGGCAAGGGAGTACAATAGTGATCTAGCAGTAGATCACTGGACAACGTCAAAATTATCCTTAGAGGACTAAGGAAATATTTCTCGGTTATGGAGGTGATAAAAGAGTTCGTCATAAAGAGTTACGTCGATGCATGCTTTTGACACCGATATAGATGACTCTAAGTCTCGATCTACATACATATTCAAAGTGGGAGCAATTTTCTAGAGTAGCTCCACGCAGAGTATTGTAGACATAGAAATTTGCAAAATACATAAGGATCTGAATGTTGCAGACCCGTAGAATAAACTTCTCTCAGAAGCAAAACATGATCACTCTTTGGGTATTAATCACATAGTGAACTAGATTATTGATGTGAACTAATCACATAAAGATGTGAACTATTGGTGTGAAATCACATGACAATATGAACTAGATTATTGACTCTAGTGCAAGTGGGAGACTGAAGGAAATATGCCCTAGAGGCAATAATAAAGTTGTTATTTATATTTCCTTATAGCATGATAAATGTTTATTATTCATGCTATAATTGTATTAACTGGAAACTTAGTACATGTGTGAATACATAGCCAAACAAAGTGTCCCTAGTATGTATCTACTTGACTAGCTCGTTAATCAAAGATGGTTAAGTTCCTAGCCATAGACATGTGTTGTCATTTGATGAACGGGGTCACATCATTAGAGAATGATGTGATGGACAAGACCCATCCATTAGCTTAGCACTATGATTGTTTAGTTCATTGCTATTGCTTTCTTCATGACTGATACATGTTCCTCAGATTATGAGATTATGGAACTCCCGAATACCGGAGGAACACCTTGTGTGCTATAAAATGTCACAACATAACTGGGTGATTATAAAGATGCTCTACAGGTGTCTCCGATGGTGTTTGTTGAGTTGGCATAGATCGAGATTAGGATTTGTCACTCCGTGTATCAGAGAGGTATCTCTAGGCCCTCTCGGTAATGCACATCACTATAATCCTTGCAAGCAATGTGACTAATGAGTTAGTTGCGGGATGATGCATTAAGGAATGAGTTAAGAGACTTGCCAGTAACGAGATTGGACTAGGTATGATGATACCGACGATCGAATCTCGGGCAAGTAATATACTAATGACAAAGGGAACAACGTATGTTGTTATGCGGTTTGAGCGATAAAGATATTCATAGAATATGTAGGAACCAATATGAGCATCCAGGTTCCGCTATTGGTTATTGACCGGAGATGTGTCTCGGTCATGTCTACATAGTTCTTGAACCCGTAGGGTCCGCAAGCTTAACGTTCGATGATGATATGTATTATGAGTTATGTGATTTGATGTACCGAAGGTTGTTCGGAGTCCCGGATGAGATCACGGACATGACGAGGAGTCTTGAAATGGTCGAGACATAAAGATTCATATATTGGAAGGTTACATTCGGACACCGGAATGGTTCGGGTCGTTTCGGATAAGTTTCAGACTACCGGGGGTTACCGGAATCCCCTCCGGGAAGTTATTGGGCCTTATGGGCCTTGTGGTGGAAGAGAGGATGCAGGCCCAGAGGTGGCGCGTGCCCCCCTAGCCCAAACCGAATTGGACTAGGGCTAGGGGGGTCGGCTCCCCTTTCCTTCTCTTCTTCCTCTCCTTCCTTCTTCTCCTACTTGGACTAGGAAAGGGGGAAACCTACTCCTACTAGGAGTAGGATTCCCCCCTTGGGCGCGCCCCTTGTGGTCGGCCCACCTCCTCCTCCCCTCCTTTATATACGGGATAGGGGGGCACCCCATAGACATACAAGTTGATCTTTAGCCGTGTGCGGTGCCCCCCTCCACAGGTTTCCACCTCGGGCATATTGTCGTAGTGCTTAGGCGAAGCCTTGCATCGGTAACTTCATCATCACCGTCAACACACCATCGTGCTGACGGAACTTGAAGGAAATGCCCTAGAGGCAATAATAAAGTTATTATTTATTTCCTTATACATGATAAAAGTTTTATTCATGCTTAGAATTGTATTAACCGGAAACATAATACATGTGTGAATACATAGACAAACAGAGTGTCACTAGTATGCCTCTACTTGACTAGCTCGTTAATCAAAGATGGTTATGTTTCCTAACCATGGACAAAGAGTTGTCATTTGATTAACGGGATCACATCATTAGTTGAATGATCTTAGTGACATGACCCATTCCATTAGCTTAGCACCCGATCGTTTAGTATGTTGCTATTGCTTTCTTCATGACTTATACATGTTCCTATGACTATGAGATTATGCAACTCCCGTTTGCCAGAGGAACACTTTGTGTGCTACCAAACGTCACAACGTAACTGGGTGATTATAAAGGAGCTCTATAGGTGTCTCCAAAGGTACATGTTGGGTTGGCGTATTTCGAGATTAGGATTTGTCACTCCGATTGTCGGAGAGGTATCTCTGGGCCCTCTCGGTAATGCACATCACTTAAGCCTTGCAAGCATTGCAACTAATGAGTTAGTTGCGGGATGATGTATTACAGAACGAGTAAAGAGACTTGCCGGTAACGAGATTGAACTAGGTATGATACCGACGATCGAATCTCGGGCAAGTAACATACCGATGACAAAGGGAACAACGTATGTTGTTATGCGGTCTGACCGATAAAAGATCTTCGTAGAATATGTAGGAGCCAATATGAGCATCCAGGTTCCGCTATTGGTTATTGACCGGAGACGTGTATCGGTCATGTCTACATTGTTCTCGAACCCGTAGGGTCCGCACGCTTGAGGTTACGATGACAGTTATATTATGAGTTTATGCATTTTGATGTACCGAAGTTTGTTTGGAGTCCCGGATGTGATCACGGACCATGACGTAGGAGTCTCGAAAATGGTCGAAGACATAAAGATTGATATATTGGAAGCCTATATTGGATATCGAAGTGTTCCGGGTGAAATCGGGATTTTACCGATTACCGGGAGGTTACCGGAACCCCCCGGGAGGTTATATGGGCCTTAGTGGGCCTTAGTGGAAGAGAGGAGAGGTGGCCAGAGATGGGCCGCGCGCCCCCCCCCCTTGGTCGAATAGGACAAGGAGAGGGGGCCGGCCCCCCTTCCTCTCTCTCTCCTCTTTCCCCCCTCCGCGAATCCTATTCCAACTAGGAAAGGGGGGGTCCTACTCCCGAGGAGTAGGACTCCTCCTGGCGCGCCTCCTCTTGGCCGCCCCCCCTTGAACCTTATATACGGAGGCAAGGGGCACCCCTAGGACACAAGTTGATCCACGTGATCATATTCTTAGCCGTGTGCGGTGCCCCCTTCCACATATCCTCGATAATATTGTAGCGGTGCTTAGGCGAAGCCCTGCGACGGTAGTACATCAAGATCGTCACCACGCCGTCGTGCTGACGGAACTCTTCCCCGACACTTTGCTGGATCGGAGTCCGGGGATCGTCATCGAGCTGAACGTGTGCTAAAACTCGGAGGTGCCGTAGTTTCGGTGCTTGATCGGTCGGGCCGTGGAGACGTACGACTACATCAACCAAGTTAACGCTTCGGCTCTACAAGGGTACGTAGATCACACTCTCCCCTCTCGTTGCTATGCATCACCATGATCTTGCGTGTGCGTAGGAAATTTTTTTGAAATTACTACACCAACAGTGGCATCCAAGCCTAGGTTTTATGTTGATGTTATTTGCACGAGTAGAACACAAGTGAGTTGTGGGCGATATAAGTCATACTGCTTACCAGCATGTCATACTTTGGTTCGGCGGTATTGTTGGACGAAGCGGCCCGGACCGACATTACGCGTACGCTTACGCGAGACCGGTTCTCCCGATGTGCTTTGCACAAAGGTCTAGCGGGTGACAGTTTCTCCAACTTTAGTTGAGAGCTAAGTGTGGCTACGCCCGGTCCTTGCGAAGGTTAACAGCACCACTTGACAAACTATCGTTTGGTTTTGATGCGTAGGTAAGATTGGTTCTTGCTTAGCCGTAGCAGCCACGTAAAACTTGCAAAACAACAAAGTAGAGGACGTCTAACTTGTTTTTGCAAGCATTGTTGTGATGTGATATGGTCAAGACATGATGCTTAAATTTTATTGTATGAGATTGATCATGTTTTGTAACCGAGTTATCGCAACTGCAGGAGCCATATGTTGTCGCTTTATTGTATGGCAATGCAATCGCGCTGTAATGCTTTACTTTATCACTAAGCGGTAGCGATAGTTCGTGAAAGCATAAGATTGGCGAGACGACAACGATGCTACGATGGAGATCAAGGTGTCGCGCCGGTGGATGGTGATCATGACGGTGCTTCGGAGATGGAGATCAACAGCACAAGATGATGATGGCCATTCATATCACTTATATTGATTGCATGTGATGTTTATCTTTTATGCCATCTTATCTTGCTTTGATTTGACGGTAGCATTATAAGATGATCTCTCACTAAATTTATCAAGAAGTGTTCTCCTGGTATGCACCGTTGCGAAAGTTCTTCGTGCTAGAGACACCACGTGATGATCGGGTGTGATAGGCTCTATGTTCAAATACAACGGGTGCAAAACAGTTGCACACGCAGAATACTCAGGTTATACTTGACGAGCCAAGCATATACAGATATGGCCTCGGAACACGGAGACCAAAAGGTCGAGCGTGAATCATATAGTAGATATGATCAACATAGTGATGTTCACCAATGAAACTACTCCATCTCACGTGATGATCAGACATGGTTTAGTTGATTTGGATCACGTGATCACTTAGAGGATTAGAGGGATGTCTATCTAAGTGGGAGTTCTTAAGTAATATGATTAAATTGAACTTAAATTTATCATGAACTTAGTCCTGGTAGTATTTTGCAAATCATGTTGTCGATCAATAGCTCGCGTTGTTGCTTCCCTGTGTTTATTTTGATATGTTCCTAGAGAAAATTGTGTTGAAAGATGTTAGTAGCAATGATGCGGATTGGATCCGTGATCTGAGGTTTATCCTCATTGCTGCACAGAAGAATTATGTCCTTGATGCGCCACTAGGTGACAGACCTATTGCAGGAGCAGATGCAGACGTTATGAACGTTTAGCTAGCTCAATATGATGACTACTTGATAGTTTAGTGCACCATGCTTAATGGCTTAGAATCGGGACTTCAAAGACGTTTTGAACGTCATGGACCATATGAGATGTTCCAGGAGTTGAAGTTAATATTTCAAGCAAATACCCGAGTTGAGAGATATGAAGTCTCCAACAAGTTCTATAGCTAAAAGATGGAGGAGAATCGCTCAACTAGTGAGCATGTGCTCAGATTGTCTGGGTACTACAATCGCCTGAATTAAGTGGGAGTTAATCTTCCAGATAAGATAGTGATTGACAAAATTCTCTAGTCACCATCACCAAGTTAGTAGAACTTCGTGATGAACTATAATATGCAAGGGATAACGGAAACAAATCCCGAGCTTTTCATGATGATGAAATCGATGAAGGTAGAAATCAAGAAAGAGCATCAATTGTTGATGGTTGACAAGATCACTAGTTTCAAGAAAAGGGCAAAGGGGAAAAGGGGAACTTCAAGAAAAACAGCAAGCAAGTTGCTGCTCAAGTGAAGAAGCCCAAGTCTGGTCCTAAGCCTGAGACTAAGTGCTTCTACTGCAAAGGGACTGATCACTGAAAGTGGAACTGCCCCAAGTATTTGGCGAATAAGAAGGATGGCAAAGTGAACATAAGTATATTTGATATACATGTTATTGATGTGTACTTTACTAGTCGCAGTAGCACCTGGGTATTTGATACTGGTTCTGTTGCTAATATTTGCAACTCGAAACAGGGACTACGGATTAAGCGAAGATTGGCTAAGGACGAGGTGACGATGCGCGTGGGAAACGGTTCCAAAGTCGATGTGATCGCAGTCGGCACGCTACCTCTACATCTACCTTCGGGATTAATATTAGACCTAAATAATTGTTATTTGGTGCCAGCGTTAAGCATGAACATTATATCTGGATCTTGTTTGATGCGAGACGGTTATTCATTTAAATCAGAGAATAATGGTTGTTCTATTTATATGAGTAATATCTTTTATGGTCATGCACCCTTGAAGAGTGGTCTATTCTTATTGAATCTCGATAGTAGTGACACACATATTCATAATGTTGAAGCCAAAAGATGCAGAGTTGATAATGATAGTGCAACTTATTTGTGGCACTGCCGTTTAGGTCATATCGGTATAAAGCGCATGAAGAAACTCCATACTAATGGACTTTTGGAACCACTTGATTATGAATCACTTGGTACTTGCGAACCATGCCTC
This sequence comes from Triticum urartu, assembly GCF_003073215.2. Taxonomy (NCBI): domain Eukaryota; kingdom Viridiplantae; phylum Streptophyta; class Magnoliopsida; order Poales; family Poaceae; genus Triticum; species Triticum urartu. Next base: position 302,128,680 of record NC_053024.1, on the reverse strand, counting down.
ATGGGAAAGATGACTAAAACACCGTTCTCCGGTACTATGGAGAGAGCAACAGATTTGTTGGAAATCATACATACAGATGTATGTGGTTCGATGAATATTGAGGCTCATGGCGGATATCGTTATTTTCTCACCTTCACAGATGATTTAAGCAGATATGGGTATATCTACTTAATGAAACATAAGTCTGAAACGTTTGAAAAGTTCAAAGAATTTCAGAGTGAAGTTGAAAATCATCGTAACAAGAAAATAAAGTTTCTACGATCTGATCGTGGAGGAGAATATTTGAGTTACGAGTTTGGTGTACATTTGAAACAATGCGGAATAGTTTCGCAACTCACGCCACCCGGAACACCATAGCGTAATGGTGTGTCCGAACGTCGTAATCGTACTTTACTAGATATGGTGCGATCTATGATGTCTCTTACTGATTTACCGCTATCGTTTTGGGGTTATGCTTTAGAGACGGCCGCATTCACGTTAAATAGGGCACCATCAAAATCCGTTGAGACGACGCCTTATGAACTATGGTTTGGCACCA
>NC_053024.1:302084379-302127142 GCF_003073215.2 Triticum urartu | reverse complement strand
CTTAATAGCATGGTAATTTGCTTAATAATAATATGCTTGGTATTCAAGATTTGTGAAACTTTCTTTTCAATGTGTTGAATACTAAGAAAAGATTAAAGCATGATAATTGTTTTGAGATATGGAGGTGATAATATTAGAGTCACGCTAGTTGAGTAGTTGTGAATTTAAAGAATACTTGTGTTGAAGATTGTGATTCCCGTAGCATGCACGTATGGTGAACCGTTATGTGATGAAGTCGGAGCATGATTTATTTATTGATTTTCTTCGTTATGAGTGGCGGTCGGGGACGAGCGATGGTCTTTTCCTACCAATCTATCCCCCTAGGAGCATGCGCGTAATACTTTGCTCTGATAACTTGTAGATTTTTGCAATAAGTATATAAGTTCTTTATGACTAATGTTGAGTCCATGGATTATACGCACTCTCACCCTTCCACCTTTGCTAGCCTCTCTAATACCGTGCACCTTTCGCTGGTATCATACACCCACCATATACCTTCCTCAAAACAGCCACCATACCTACCTATTATGGCATTTCCATAGCCATTCCGATATATATTGCCATGCAACTTTCCACCGTTCCGTTTATTATGACACACTCCATCATTGCCATATTGCATATCCCGGTACACCGCCGGAGGCATTCATATATAGTCATATTTTGTTCTAAGTATCGAGTTGTAATTGTTGAGTTGTAAGAAAAATAAAAGTGTGATGATCATCATTATTAGAGCATTGTCCCAGTGTGGAAAGTATGATGGAGACTATGATACCCCCACAAGTCGGGATGAGACTCCGGACGAAATAAATAAAAGAGGCCAAAGAAGCCCAAAAAAAGAGAAATAAAAGAGGCCATAAAAAAAGAGAAAAGGCCCAAATAAAAAAATTAAATAAAAAATGAAAGAAAAAGAGAGAAGGGACAATGTTACTATCCTTTTACCACACTTGTGCTTCAAAGTAGCACCATGATCTTCATAATAGAGAGTCTCTCATGTTATCACTTTCATATACTAGTGGTAAATTTTCATTATAGAACTTGGCTTGTATATTACAATGATGGGCTTCCTCAAAATTGCCCTAGGACTTCATGAGCAAGCGAGTTGGATGCACACCCACTTAGTTTCTTTTTGAGCTTTCATATACTTATAGCTCTAGTGCATCCGTTGCATGGCAATCCCTACTCACTCACATTGATATCTATTGACGGGCATCTCCATAGCCCGTTGATACGCCTAGTTGATGTGAGACTATCTTCCCTCTTTTTGTCTTCTCCACAACCACCATTCTATTCCACATATAGTGCTATATCCATGGCTCACGCTCATGTATTGCGTGAAGATTGAAAAAGTTTTGAGAATGTCAAAAGTATGAAACAATTGCTTGGCTTGTCATCGGGGTTGTGCATGATTTAAATATTTTGTGTGGTGAAGATAGAGCATAGCCAGAATATATGATTTTGTACGGATAACTTTCTTTAGCCATGTTATTTTGAGAAGACATAATTGCTTTGTTAGTATGCTTGAAGTATTATTATTTTTATGTCAATATAAACGTTTGTCTTCAATCTTTCTAATCTGAATATTCATATCACAATTAAGAAGATTTGCATTGAAATTATGCCAAGTAGCACTCCGCATCAAAAATTCTCTTTTTATCATTTACCTACTCGAGGACGAGCAAGAATTAAGCTAGGGGATGCCTGATACGTCTCCAACGTATCTATAATTTTTGATTGCTCCATGCTATATTATCTACTGTTCTGGACAATATTGGGCTTTATTTTCCACTTTTATATTATTTTTGGGACTAACCTATTAACCGGAGGCCCAGCCCAGAATTGTTGTTTTTTGCCTATTTCAGTGTTTCGAAGAAACGGAATATCAAACGGAGTCCAAATGGAATGAAACCTCCGGGAACGTGATTTTCTCACCGAACGTGATCCAGGAGACTTGGACCCTACGCCAAGGCATCAGAGAGGTGGTCACGAGGGTGGGGGCGCCCCCCCCCTAGGGCACGCCCCCTGCCTCATGGGCCCCTCGAAGCTCCACCGACGTACTTCTTCCTCCTATATATACCTACGTACCCCCAAACGAACAGGGACAGAGCCAAAAACCTAATTCCACCGCCGCAACTTTCTGTATCCACGAGATCCCATCTTGGGGCCTGTTCCGGAGCTTCGCCGGAGAGGGCCGTCATCACGGAGGGCTTCTACATCATCATAGCCTCTCCGATGAATTGTTAGGGTTAAGATGTGATTCGGATACGATCAAGAAGCCCCCTAGTGAGTTTGGCTTTGCGCCGATCAAGAGGGTTACGATAGCTATGTTCTCTTTGGTTCGAATACGACCTATGTTTGAACAGGAAGCCCCCTAGTGACCATGAGGTTTTAATGGCTAGATTCGAATACGATCCTGAGCCGGACCAAGAGGGTTAAGCTAGATTCGAATACGATCAGCCTCCAATTGGTCGTCTTATACTTAAGATAACAAAGACATGTGATCATTAAGGAAAAAAGGAAAGAGGTCCTGCTTTATTATTGATCATAATATATACAACGTAAAAGTATGTACATTATGAGAGCCGGTGGCTCAAGTGTAGTAAGGCCGAAGATGAGCAATATTCCATGGTCGGCGGGTCTCTTCCTCCGACTTACGTGAGTCTTTGTGCTCTCGAACATCGATAAGGTAGTATGACCCGTTATTCAAGTCCTTGCTGACCACAAAGGGTCCTTCCCAAGGTGGGGATAGCTTGTGCGCATCAGACTGATCCTGGATGAGCCGGAGCACCAAATCACCTTCTTAAAAGGTTCTTGACTTAAACCGGCGGCTATGATAACGGCGCAGGTCCTGTTGGTAAATCGCTGAGCGGCCTGCTGCTAAGTCACGCTCTTCATCTAATAGGTCAAGTGCATCCTGACGGGCTTGTTCCTTATCATCTTCAACGTAAGCCGCTACTCGGGGCGAGTCATGACGGATGTCACTGGGCAAGACTGCCTCTGCTCCATAAACCATGAAGAAAGGCATATAACCCGTAGACCTGTTAGGGGTAGTATTGATACTCCAAATTACAGAGGGTAACTCTTCCACCCAACAACCCGGTGTTCGTTGCAAAGGAACCATAAGCCGGGGTTTTAGGCCTTTTAGGATTTCCTAATTGGCTCTTTCAGCTTGACCATTAGATTGGGGTGAGCTACTGATAAAACATCAAGCCGGATATGTTCCCGTTGATAGAATTCTTCCATAGCTCCTTGGGACAGGTTGGTGCCATTGTCAGTAATAATGTTGTGTGGAAAACCAAAACGAAAGATCACTTTCTTCATGAATTGAATCGCCGTGGCTGCATCACACTTACTGACCGGCTCTGCCTCAACCCACTTTGTGAACTTGTCCACTGCCACCAAAATGTGCGTCTTTTTATCCTTGGATCTTTTGAAAGGTCCAACCATGTCAAGCCCCAAGACTGCAAACGGCCAAGTAATTGGAATCATCCGCAATTCCTAAGTCGGCATGTGCGCCCGTCGTGCGAATTTTTGACACCCATCACACCTACTGACCAGATCCTCCGCATCGGCGCGAGCCGCTACCGAGTAAAAACCATGACGAAAAGCTTTGGACACAAGAGACTTTGAACCGGCATGATGGCCACAATCTCCTTCATGGATCTCACGAAGAATTTCTTGACCTTCTTCAGGAGAGACACAACGCTGAAACGCTCCGGTGACACTGCGATGATACAACTCACCATTGGAAATTGTCATTGACTTGGACCGCCGGGTTATCTGTCTAGCCATGGTCTCATCCTCCGGCAACTCGCCACGCATCATATAAGCCAAATACAGCACTGTCCAATCTGGAATGACATGAAGAGCCGCCACCAATTGTGCTTCCGGGTCTGGAACAGCTAAGTCTTCCTCTGTAGGCAACTTGACAGAAGGGTTATGCAGGACATCTAAAAAAGTGTTAGGCGGCACCGACCTAGGTTGAGATCCCAACCGGCTTAAAGCATCGGCTGCTTCATTCTTTCTGCGGTCAATGTGCTCCACTTGATAACCCTTGAAGTGTCCAGCAACAGCGTCAACCTCACGGCGATAAGCCGCCATGAGAGGATCCTTGGAATCCCACTTGCCTAATACTTGTTGAGCCACCAAATCTGAGTTGCCAAGGCACCGTACCCGGCTTAAACTCATTTCTTTGGCCATTCAAAGACCATGGAGTAAGGCCTCATACTCAGCTGCATTGTTAGTACAAGGAAACATCAATCGCAACACATAACAAAACTTGTCACCTCGAGGGGAAGTTAAAACAACTCCATCCACCGAGCCCTCCAATTGCCTGGACCCATCAAAATGAATCGTCCAATATGTGTTATCTGGCTTCTCTTCAGGTATTTGCAACTCCGTCCAATTGTTAATGAAATCGACCAATGCTTGAGATTTGATGGCAGTGTGCAGCACATACTTTAAACCGTGAGACCCAAGTTCAATAGCCCACTTGGCGACTCGTCCCGTGGCTTCTCTATTTTGAATAATATCTCCAAAAGGAGCAGAGCTAACCACCGTGATAGGATGACCCTGAAAGTAATGCTTAAGGTTCCGGCTCGCCATGAACACCCCATAAACAAGTTTCTGCCAATGTGAATATCTCTGTTTGGACTCAATGAGCACCTCACTGACATAGTAAACCGACCATTGAACCGGATATTCATTGCCAGTCTCTTTACGCTCCACAACAATGGCCACATTGGCAGCACGTGTGTTAGCAGCCACATATAACAAAGTGGCTCTTTATCAACGGGAGCAGCAAGAACCGGTGGCTCAGTGAGCTGTCTTTTCAGATCTTCAAAGGCAGAGTTAGCAGCATCACTCCAGACAAAATCATCCGTCTTCTTCATCATTTGATATAACGGCATAGCCTTCTCACCTAATCGGCTTATGAAACGGCTTAAAGCTGCAACACGACCCGCCATCCGTTGAATGTCATTGATGCATGCCGGCTTAGCCAAAGACGTAATCGCCTTTATTTTCTCCGGGTTAGATTCAATGCCTCTGTTAGACACCAAAAAACCCAAAAGCTTGCCCGCCGGTACTCCAAAAACGCACTTGGCCGGGTGAAGCATCATCTTGTAGACCCGGAGGTTATCAAAGGTTTCCTTCAGATCATCTACCAAGGTTTCCTTCTCTCTAGATTTCACCACTATATCGTCCACATAAGCATGAACATTACGCCCAATCTGGTTATGAAGACAGTTCTGCACACACCGCTGATAAGTCGCCTGGGCACTCTTAAGCCCAAAGGGCATGGACACATAGCAAAAGGCTCCAAATGGAGTAATGAAAGTTGTCTTCTCCTGGTCCTTAACTGCCATCTTGATCTGATGGTAACCAGAATAAGCATCCAAAAATTTCAAACACTCACAACCTGCCGTAGCATCAATGATTTGATCAATACGAGGGAGAGCAACAGGATCAGTCGGACAAGCTTTGTTTAGGTCCGTGTAATCCACACACATATGCCAGGTGCCGTTCTTTTTAAGCACGAGCACCGGGTTAGCCAACCACTCTGGATGAAAGACTTCAATAATGAACCTGGCTGCCAAAAGCCGGGCCACCTCTTCTCCAATAGCCTTGCGCCTTTCCTCGTTGAACCGCCAAAGAAACTTCCTGACCGGCTTAATCTTTGGATCAATATTGAGAGTGTGCTCAGCAAGTTCTCTCGGTACACCCGGCATGTCAGAAGGCTTCCATGCAAAGATGTCCCGGTTCTCACGGATCAACTCGATGAGCGCTGATACGTTTCCAACGTATCTATAATTTTTTATTGCTCCATGCTATATTATCTACTGTTTTGGACTATATTAGGCTTTATTTTCCACTTTTATATTATTTTTGGGACTAGCCTATTAACCGGAGGCCCAGCCCAGAATTGCTGTTTTTTGCCTATTTCAGTCTTTCGAAGAAACGGAATATCAAACGGAGTCCAAACGGAATGAAACCTTCGGGAATGTGATTTTCTCACCGAACATGATCCAGGAGACTTGGACCCTATGCTAAGGCATTAGAGAGGCGGTCACGAGGGTGGGGGCGCCCCCCCTAGGGCGCGCCCCCTGCCTCGTGGGCCCCTCGAAGCTCCACCGACGTACTTCTTCCTCCTATATATACCTACGTACCCCCAAACGAACAGGGACGGAGCCAAAAACCTAATTCCACCGCGGCAACTTTCTGTATCCACGAGATCCCATCTTGGGGCCTGTTCCGGAGCTCCGCCGGAGAGGGCCGTCATCACGGAGGGCTTCTACATCATCATAGCCTCTCCGATGAAGTGTGAGTAGTTTACCTCAGACCTTCGGGTCCATAGTTAGTAGCTATATGGCTTCTTCTCTCTTTTTGGATCTCAATACAAAGTTCTCCCCCTCTCTTGTGGAGATCTATTCGATGTAATCTTCTTTTTGCGGTGTGTTTGTTGAGACCGATGAATTGTGGGTTTATGATCAAGTCTATCTATGAATAATATTTGAATCTTCTCTGAATTCTTTTATGTATAATTGGTTATCTTTGCAAGTCTCTTCGAATTATCAGTTTGGTTTGGCCTACTAGATTGGTTTTTCTTGCCATGGGAGAAGTGCTTAGCTTTGGCTTTGATCTTGCGGTGTCCTTTCCCAGTGACAGAAGGGGCAGCAAGGCACGTATTGCATCGTTGCCATCGAGGATAACAAGATGGGGTTTATTTCATATTGCATGAATTTATCTCTCTACATCATGTCATCTTGCTTAAAGCGTTACTCTGTTATGAACTTAATACTCTAGATGCATGCTGGATAGCGGTCGATGAGTGGAGTAATAGTAGTAGATGCAGAATCATTTCGGTCTACTTGTCACGGACGTGATGCCTATATACATGATCATGCCTAGATATTCTCATAACTATGCTCAATTCTGTCAATTGCTCAACAGTAATTTGTTCACCCACCGTAGAATACTTATGCTCTTGAGAGAAGCCACTAGTGAAACCTATGGCCCCCGGGTCTATTCTCATCATATCAATCTCCATCACTTTAATCTTGTTTTGCTTTTTTACTTTGCCTTTTACTTTTCACTTTGCATCTCTATACCAAAATTACCAAAAAATATTATATCTATCAGATCTCACTCTCGTAAGTGACCGTGAAGGGATTGAGAACCCCTAATCGCGTTGGTTGTGAGTAGCTATCATTTTGTGCAGGTACGAGGGACTTGAGCGTGGCCTCCTACTGGATTGATACCTTGGTTCTCAAAAACTGAGGGAAATACTTACGCTACTCTGCTGCATCATCCTTTCCTCTTCGGGGAAATCCAACGCAAGCTCAAGAGGTAGCAAGACGCGCCTTCCTATTTGGGATCCAAATTAGCACTGATAATAAATTGTTTGGATGAGTTGCCAGGCACAAAATCAATCATTTTGGTATCGTCGGCTGACTTAAACTTCGGCGCCGGCTAATGCTCCATAGTTGGCTTCTTCAGAGACGTCATGTCTGCCGGGTCAACGTTGTCTTTGTAGAACTTTAACTCTTCCGTCGCACAAACAGATTCTGCGTAAGCAGCATCACCTTCCTCACACTCTAAGGCTATCTTCCGAGTTCCATGTACTGTGATAGTACCTTTATAACCCGGCATCTTGAGCTGCAGATAAACATAACATGGCCGTGCCATGAATTTTGCATAAGCCGGTCGTCCAAACAGGGCATGATACGGGCACTTTATTTTGACCACCTCAAATGTTAATTTCTCAGCCTTGGAATCATGCTCATCTCCAAAAGCTACCTCCAGCTCAATCTTACCTACTAGATATGCCGACTTACCAGGCACCACTCCATGAAAAATAGTGTTGGACGTCTTAAGACTTTTGTCAGTCAACCCCATGCGACGGAATGTCTCATAATAGAGGATGTTGATGCTACTACCTCCGTCCATGAGTACTTTAGTGAATTTATATCCAGCAACCTGAGGCGCCACCACCAAAGCCAGATGACCCGGATTGTCAACCTGGGGCGGGTGATCCTCCCTACTCCACAGAATAGGTTGCTCAGACCATCTCAAATAACGAGGAACCGTCGGCTCAACAACATTGACCGCTCTCTTATGAAGCTTCTGGCCCCTTTTGCATAAACTGGTGGTGAACACATGATACTGCCCACTACTTAGCTGCTTTGGGCTACTCTGAAACCCGGATTGCTGCTGCTGACCTCCTTGGCCGGATTGCTGATTATAACCACCTTGATTACCTTGAGGGCCCTGGCCATGAAAACCGTCGCTGCCTAAATTGCCGCCCGGGCCATGAAAACCGTCGCTGCCTAAATTGCCACCCGGGCCATGAAAGCCGCCACTGCCTGAGCCGCTGCCAGGTCCATGATTACCGTCGAACATGTTAGAATTCTTGAAAGCCTTCATGATCGTACAGTCTTTCCATAGATGGGTGGCCGGATTCTCCCAGGTGCCATGCCTTGGACAGGGTTCATTTAGCAACTGCTCAAGGGTGGGACCTGACCCGCCTGACTGAGGAGGTGGCCTCCCCTTATGCCGTTGATTGTTGCCTTGCGCATTTGCTACAAACTCCGAGCTGTTGTCAGCCTTACGTTTGTTATTACCTCCTTGATTCGTCGGGTTATGTTGAAGGCCCTTAGCGTTGATGTTCTTCTTTCCCTTCCCTGACTTCTCTTCATCAGATGCGGGATCTTTGGTACTATCTGAATCGGCATATTTGACTAGAGCCGCCATCAGCTGGCCCATGTCATTACAATCGCGTTTGAGCCGCCATAGCTTATGTTTCAGAGATTCAAAACGGCAATTTTTCTCCAACATTAAGACCGCAGAGCCGGCATCCATCTTATCAGATGAATGTATTATTTCCTTTACCAGGTGCACCCAATGGGTCGTGGACTCGCCTTCCTCTTGCTTGCAATTAGTCAAGTCCACAATCGACATGGGTTGCTTGCATGTATCCTTAAAGTTCTGAATAAACCGGGCCTTTAACTCGGCCCAGGAACCAATGGAATTAGGTGGCAGTCCCTTCAGCCAAGTGCGGGTCGTTCCATCCAGCATCATAGTGAAGTATTTAGCCATTGCTGCATCACTGACCTCCAGCAATTCCATGGCCATCTCATAACTCTCAATCCATGCCCCAGGCTATAAGTCGGCTATGTAATTAGGCACCTTCTGAGGCCCCTTGAAATCCTTTGGCAAACGCTCATTACGCAGAGCCAGCACCAAACAAGGGACACCACCTGTTCTTGTGGCCACACCTGCTTCAACAGAGGTCGTCGGATAAACCGGAAAAGCTTGGTGAACCGCCTTCTCAGCTGCCTGTTGGACCGCCTGTTGGGTTTCATAGTAATTTCAAAAAATTTCCTACGCACACGCAAGATCATGTGATGCATAGCAACGAGAGGGGAGAGTGTTGTCTACGTACCCACGCAGACCGACTGCGGAAGCGATGACACAACGTAGAGGAAGTAGTCGTACGTCTTCACGATCCAACCGATCAAGCACCGAAACTACGGCACCTCCGAGTTCGAGCACACGTTCAGCTCGATGACGATCCCGGACTCCGATCCAGCAAAGCGTCGGGGAAGAGTTCCGTCAGCACGACGGCGTGGTGACGATCTTGATGCACTACAGCAGCAGGGCTTCGCCTAAACTCCGCTACAGTATTATCGAGGACTATGGTGGCAGGGGCACCGCACACGGCTAAGGAATAGATCACGTGGATCAACTTGTGTGTTCTAGGGTGCCTCTGCCTCAGTATATAAAGGACTAGAGGGGGGAGGCTGGCCGGCCATAGGGCGCGCCAGAGAGTCCTACTCCCTCTGGGAGTAGGATCCCCCCCCCCAATCCTAGTTGGAATAGGATTCGCGGAGGGGGAAAGAGAGAGAGGGGGCCGGCCACCTCTCCTAGTCCTAATAGGACTAGGGGAAGGGGGAGGCGCACAGCCCATGTAGGGCTGCCTCTTCTCTTTTCCACTAAGGCCCATCATGGCCCATTTAGCTCCCGGGGGGTTCCGGTAACCTTCCCGGTACTCCGGTAAAATCCCGATTTCACCCGGAACACTTCCGATATCCAAACATAGGCTTCCAATATATCAATCTTTATGTCTCGACCATTTCGAGACTCCTCGTCATGTCCGTGATCACATCCGGGACTCCGAACAACCTTCGGTACATCAAAATGTATAAACTCATAATATAACTATCATCGTAACCTTAAGCGTGCGGACCCTACGGGTTCGAGAACAATGTAGACATGACCGAGACACGTCTCCGGTCAATAACCAATAGCGGGACCTGGATGCCCATATTGGCTCCTACATATTCTACGAAGATCTTTATCGGTCAGACCGCATAACAACATACGTTGTTCCCTTTGTCATCGGTATGTTACTTGCCCGAGATTCGATCGTCGGTATCCAATACCTAGTTCAATCTCGTTACCGGCAAGTCTCTTTACTCGTCGTAATACATCATCCCGCAACTAACTCATTAGTTGCAATGCTTGCAAGGCTTAAGTGATGTGCATTACCGAGAGGGCCCAGAGATACCTCTCCGACAATCGGAGTGACAAATCCTAATCTCGAAATACGCCAACCCAACATCTACCTTTGGAGACACCTGTAGATGCTCCTTTATAATCACCCAGTTACGTTGTGACGTTTGGTAGCACCCAAAGTGTTCCTCCGGCAAACGGGAAGTTGCATAATCTCATAGTCATAGGAACATGTATAAGTCATGAAGAAAGCAATAGCAACATACTAAACGATCGGGTGCTAAGCTAATGGAATGGGTCATGTCAATCAGATCATTCACTAATGATGTGATCCCGTTAATCAAATAACAACCATTGTTCATGGTTAGGAAACATAACCATCTTTGATTAACGAGCTAGTCAAGTAGAGGCATACTAGTGACACTCTGTTTGTCTATGTATTCACACATGTATTATTTTCCGGTTAATACAATTCTAGCATGAATAATAAACATTTATCATGATATAAGGAAATAAATAATAACTTTATTATTGCCTCTAGGGCATATTTCCTTCAGTCTCCCACTTGCACTAGAGTCAATAATCTAGATTACATAGTAATGATTCTCACACCCATGGACCCTTGGTGCTGATCATGTTTTGCTCGTGGAAGAGGCTTAGTCAACGGGTCTGCAACATTCAGATCCGTATGTATCTTGCAAATCTCTATGTCTCCCACCTAGACTAGATCCCGGATGGAATTGAAGCGTCTCTTGATGTGCTTGGTTCTCTTGTGAAATCTGGATTCCTTTGCCAAGGCAATTGCACCAGTATTGTCACAAAAGATTTTCATTGGACCCGATGCACTAGGTATGACACCTAGATCGGATATGAATTCCTTCATCCAGACTCCTTCATTTGCTGCTTCCGAAGCAGCTATGTACTCCGCTTCACATGTAGATCCCGCTACAATGCTTTGTTTAGAACTGCACCAACTTACAGCCCCACTGTTTAATGTAAACATGTATCCGGTTTGCGATTTAGAATCGTCCGGATCATTGTCAAAGCTTGCATCAACGTAACCTCTTACGATGAGCTCTTTGTCACCTCCATATACGAGAAGCATATCCTTAGTCCTTTTCAGGTATTTCAGGATGTTCTTGACCGCTGTCCAGTGATCCACTCCTGGATTACTTTGGTACCTCCCTGCTAGACTTATAGCAAGGCACACATCAGGTCTGGTACACAGCATTGCATACATGATAGATCCTATTGCTGATGCATAGGGAACATCTTTCATATTCTCTCTATCATTCTATAGTGGTCGGGCATTGAGTCTTACTCAATTTCACACCTTGTAACACAGGCAAGAATCCTTTCTTTGCTTGATCCATTTTGAACTTCTTCAAAATTTTGTCAAGGTATGTTGTTTGTGAAAGTCCAATTAAGCGTCTTGATCTATCTCTATAGATCTTAATGCCTAATATGTAAGCAGCTTCACCGAGGTCTTTCATTGAAAAACTCTTATTCAAGTATCCCTTTATGCTATCCAGAAATTCTATATCATTTCCAATCAACAATATGTCATCCACATATAATATCAGAAATGCTAGAGCTCCCACTCACTTTCTTGTAAATACAGGCTTCTCCAAAAGTCTGTATAAAACCAAATGCTTTGATCACACTATCAAAACGTTTATTCCAACTCCGAGAGGCTTGCACCAGTCCATAAATGGATCGCTGGAGCTTGCACACTTTGTTAGCTCCCTTTGGATCGACAAAACCTTCTGGTTGCATCATATACAACTCTTCTTCCAGAAATCCATTCAGGAATGCAGTTTTGACATCCATCTGCCAAATTTCATAATCATAAAATGCGGCAATTGCTAACATGATTCGGACAGACTTAAGCATCGCTACGGGTGAGAAGGTCTCATCATAGTCAATCCCTTGAACTTGTCGAAAACCTTTCGCAACAAGTCGAGCTTTGTAGACAGTAACATTACCCAGCGTCAGTCTTCTTCTTGAAGATCCATTTATTCTCAATTGCTTGCCGATCAACGGGCAGTCAACCAAAGTCCACACTTTGTTCTCATACATGGATCCCATCTCAGATTTCATGGCTTCAAGCCATTTTGCGGAATCTGGGCTCACCATCGCTTCTTCATATTCGTAGGTTCATCATGATCTAGTAGCATGACTTCCAGAACAGGATTACCGTACCTGGTCATTTACCTCGTCGATCTATTGGATGTTCACATAAACACTGTTTCTGTGGACACCTACACCAGTCAGTGAGGAAGCTAATGATGATGATCATGAAACTTCAGAACAAGATACTACTGAACCTCGTAGATCAACCAGAGTAAGATCCGCACCAAAGTGGTACGGTAATCCTGTTCTGGAAGTCATGTTATTAGATCATGATGAACCTACGAACTATGAAGAAGCGATGGTGAGCCCAGATTCCGCAAAGTGGCTTGAAGCCATGAAATCTGAGATGGGATCCATGTATGAGAACAAAGTGTGGACTTTGGTTGACTTGCCCGATGATCGGCAAGCAATTGAGAATAAATGGATCTTCAAGAAGAAGACTGACGCTGACAGTAACATTACTGTCTACAAAGCTCGACTTGTCACAAAAGGTTTTCGGCAAGTTCAAGGGATTGACTACGATGAGACCTTCTCACCCGTAGCGATGCTTAAGTCTGTCCGAATCATGTTAGCAATTGCCGCATTTTATGATTATGAAATTTGGCAGATGGATGTCAAAACTGCATTCCTGAATGGATTTCTGGAAGAAGAGATGTATATGATGCAACCAGAAGGTTTTGTCGATCCAAAGGGAGCTAACAAAGTGTGCAAGCTCCAGCGATCCATTTATGGACTGGTGCAAGCCTCTCGGAGTTGGAATAAACGTTTTGATAGTGTGATCAAAGCATTTGGTTTTATACAGACTTTTGGAGAAGCCTGTATTTACAAGAAAGTGAGTGGGAGCTCTATAGCATTTCTGATATTATATGTGGATGACATATTGTTGATTGGAAATGATATAGAATTTCTGGATAGCATAAAAGGATACTTGAATAAGAGTTTTTCAATGAAAGACCTCGGTGAAGCTGCTTACATATTAGGCATTAAGATCTATAGAGATAGATCAAGACGCTTAATTGGACTTTCACAAACAACATACCTTGACAAAATTTTGAAGAAGTTCAAAATGGATCAAGCAAAGAAAGGATTCTTGCCTGTGTTACAAGGTGTGAAATTGAGTAAGACTCAATGCCCGACCACTATAGATGATAGAGAGAATATGAAAGATGTTCCCTATGCATCAGCAATAGGATCTATCATGTATGCAATGCTGTGTACCAGACCTGATGTGTGCCTTGATATAAGTCTAGCAGGGAGGTACCAAAGTAATCCAGGAGTGGATCACTGGACAGCGGTCAAGAACATCCTGAAATACCTGAAAAGGACTAAGGATATGCTTCTCGTATATGGAGGTGACAAAGAGCTCATCGTAAAAGGTTACGTTGATGCAAGCTTTGACACTGATCCGGACGATTCCAAATCGCAAACCGGATACGTGTTTACATTAAACGGTGGAGCTGTCAGTTGGTGCAGTTCTAAACAAAGCGTCGTAGCGGGATCTACATGTGAAGCGGAGTACATAGCTGCTTCGGAAGCAGCAAACGAAGGAGTCTAGATGAAGGAGTTCATATCCGATCTAGGTGTCATACCTAGTGCATCGGGTCCAATGAAAATCTTTTGTGACAATACTGGTGCAATTGCCTTGGCAAAGGAATCCAGATTTCACAAGAGAACCAAGCACATCAAGAGACGCTTCAATTCCATCCGGGATCTAGTCCAGGTGGGAGACATAGAGATTTGCAAGATACATACGGATCTGAATGTTGCAGACCCATTGACTAAGCCTCTTCCACGAGCAAAACATGATCAGCACCAAGGCTCCATGGGTGTTAGAATCATTACAGTGTAATCTATATTATTGACTCTAGTGCAAGTGGGAGACTGAAGGAAATATGCCCTAGAGGCAATAATAAAGTTATTATTTATTTCCTTATAATCATGATAAATGTTTATTATTCATGCTAGAATTGTATTAACCGGAAACATAATACATGTGTGAATACATAGAAAAACAAAGTGTCACTAGTATGCCTCTACTTGACTAGCTCGTTAATCAAAGATGGTTATGTTTCCTAACCATGAACAATGGGTTGTTATTTGATTAACGGAATAACATCATTAAGAGAATGATCTGATTGACATGACCCATTCCATTAGCTTAGCACCCGATCGTTTAGTATGTTGCTATTGCTTTCTTCATGACTTATACATGTTCCTATGACTATGAGATTATGCAACTCCCGTTTGCCGGAGGAACACTTTGGGTGCTACCAAACGTCACAATGTAACTGGGTGATTATAAAGGAGCATTACAGGTGTCTCCAAAGGTAGATGTTGGGTTGGCGTATTTCAAGATTAGGATTTGTCACTCCGATTGTCGGAGAGGTATCTCTGGGCCCTCTCGGTAATGCACATCACTTAAGCCTTGCAAGCATTGCAACTAAATGAGTTAGTTGCGGGATGATGTATTACAAAATGAGTAAAGAGACTTGCCGGTAACGAGATTGAACTAGGTATTGGAATACCGACGATCGAATCTCGGGCAAGTAACATACCGATGACAAAGGGAACAATGTATGTTGTTATGCGGTATGACCGATAAAGATCTTCGTAGAATATGTAGGAGCCAATATGGGCATCCAGGTCCCGCTATTGGTTATTGACCGGAGACGTGTCTTGGTCATGTCTACATTGTTCTCGAACCCGTAGGGTCCGCACGCTTAAGGTTACGATGACAGTTATATTATGAGTTTATACATTTTGATGTACCGAAGTTTGTTCGGAGTCCCGGATATGATCACGGACATGACGAGGAGTCTCGAAATGGTCGAGACATAAAGATTGATATATTGGAAGCCTATGTTTGGATATCGGAAGTGTTCCGGGTGAAATCGGGATTTTACCGGAGTACCGGGAAGGTTACCGGAACCCCCCGGGAGCTAAATGGGCCATGATGGGCCTTAGTGGAAAAGAGAAGAGGCAGCCCTACATGGGCTGTGCGCCTCCCCCTTCCCCTAGTCCTATTAGGACTAGGAGAGGTGGCCGGCCCCCTCTCTCTCTTTTCCCCCTCCGCGAATCCTATTCCAACTAGGATTGGGGGGGGGGAATCCTACTCCCAGAGGGAGTAGGACTCTCCTGGCGCGCCTCCTATGGCCGGCCAGCCTCCCCCCTCTAGTCCTTTATATACTGAGGCAGAGGCACCCTAGAACACACAAGTTGATCCACGTGATCTATTCCTTAGCCGTGTGCGGTGCCCCCTGCCACCATAGTCCTCGATAATACTGTAGCGGAGTTTAGGCAAAGCCCTGCTGCTGTAGTGCATCAAGATCGTCACCACGCCGTCGTGCTGACGGAACTCTTCCCCGATGCTTTGCTGGATCGGAGTCCGGGGATCGTCATCGAGCTGAACGTGTGCTCGAACTCGGAGGTGCCGTAGTTTCGGTGCTTGATCGGTTGGATCGTGAAGACGTACGACTACTTCCTCTACGTTGTGTCATCGCTTCCGCAGTCGGTCTGCGTGGGTACGTAGACAACACTCTTCCCTCTCGTTGCGATGCATCACATGATCTTGCGTGTGCGTAGGAAATTTTTTGAAATTACTACGAAACCCAACAGTGGCATCCGAGCCTAGGTTATTTATGTTGATGTTATATGCACGAGTAGAACACAAGTGAGTTGTGGGCGATATAAGTCATACTGCCTACCAGCATGTCATACTTTGGTTCGGCGGCATTTTTGGACGAGACGACCCGGACCAACCTTACGCGTAGGCTTACGCGAGACCGGTTCCCCCGACGTGCTTTGCACATAGGTGGCTTGCGGGCGACTGTCTCTCCAACTTTAGTTGAACCAGGTATGGCTACGCCCGGTCCTTGCGAAGGTTAAAACGGAGTCTATTTGACAAACTATCGTTGTGGTTTTGATGCGTAGGTGAGATTGGTTCTTGCTTAAGCCCGTAGCAGCCACGTAAAACTTGCAACAACAAAGTAGAGGACGTCTAACTTGTTTTTGCAGGGCATGTTGTGATGTGATATGGTCAAGACATGATGCTGAATTTTATTGTATGAGATGATCATGTTTTGTAACCAAGTTATCGGCAACTGGCAGGAGCCATATGGTTGTCGCTTTATTGTATGCAATGAAATCGTGATGTAATGCTTTACTTTATTACTAAGCGGTAGTGATAGTCGTGGAAGCATAAGCTTGGCGAGACGACAACGATTCTACGATGGAGATCAAGGTGTCACGCCGGTGATGATGGTGATCACGACGGTGCTTCGGAGATGGAGATCACAAGCACAAGATGATGATGGCCATATCATATCACTTATATTGATTGCATGTGATGTTTATCCTTTTTATGCATCTTATCTTGCTTTGATTGACGGTAGCATTATAAGATGATCTCTCACTAAATTATCAAGAAGTGTTCTCCCTAAGTATGCACCGTTGCGAAAGTTCTTCGTGCTGAGACACCACGTGATGATCGGGTGTGATAGGTTCTACGTTCAAATACAACGGGTGCAAAACAGTTGCACACGCGGAATACTCAGGTTATACTTGACGAGCCAAGCATATACAGATATGGCCTCGGAACACGGAGACCGAAAGGTCGAGCGTGAATCATATAGTAGATATGATCAACATAACGATGTTCACCATTGAAAACTACTCCATCTCACGTGATGATCGGTTATGGTTTAGTTGATTTGGATCACGTAATCACTTAGAGGATTAGAGGGATGTCTATCTAAGTGGGAGTTCTTTAATTAACTTGATTAACTGAACTCAAATTTATCATGAAACTTAGTACCTGATTAGTATCTTGCTTGTTTATGTTTGATTGTAGATAGATGGCTCGTGCTGTTGTTCTGTTGAATTTTAATGCGTTCCTTGAGAAAGCAAAGTTGAAAGATGATGGTAGCAATTACACGGACTGGGTCCGTAACTTGAGGATTATCCTCATTGCTGCACAGAAGAATTACGTCCTGGAAGCACCGCTGGGTGCCAGGCCTGCTGCAGGAGCAACGCCGGATGTTATGAACGTCTGGCAGAGCAAAGCTGATGACTACTCGATAGTTCAGTGTGCCATGCTTTACGGCTTAGAATCGGGACTTCAACGATGTTTTGAACGTCATGGAGCATATGAGATGTTTCAGGAGTTTAAGTTAATATTTCAAGCAAATGCCCGGATTGAGAGATATCAAGTCTCCAATAAGTTCTATAGCTGCAAGATGGAGGAGAACAGTTCTGTCAGTGAGCACATACTCAAAATGTCTGGGTATAATAATCACTTGATTCAATTGGGAGTTAATCTTCCAGATGATAGCGTCATTGACAGAATTCTTCAATCACTGCCACCAAGCTACAAGAGCTTCGTGATGAACTATAATATGCAAGGGATGAACAAGACTATTCCCGAGCTCTTCGCGATGCTGAAAGCTGAGGAGGTAGAAATCAAGAAGGAGCATCAAGTGTTGATGGTCAACAAGACCACTAGTTTCAAGAAAAAGGGCAAAGGGAAGAAGAAGGGGAACTTCAAAAAGAGCGGCAAGCAAGTTGCTACTCAAGAGAAGAAACCCAAACCTGGACCTAAGCCTGAAACTGAGTGCTTCTATTGCAAGCAGACTGGTCACTGGAAGCGGAATTGCCCCAAGTATTTGGCAGATAAGAAGGATGGCAAGGTGAACAAAGGTATATGTGATATACATGTTATTGATGTGTACCTTACTAATGCTCGTAGTAGCACCTGGGTATTTGATACTGGTTCTATTGCTAATATTTGCAACTTGAAACAGGGACTACGGATCAAGCGAAGATTGGTTAAGGACGAGGTGACGATGCGCGTGGGAAACGGTTCCAAAGTCAATGTGATCGCAGTCGGCACGCTACCTCTACATCTACCTTCGGGATTAGTATTAGACCTAAATAATTGTTATTTGGTGCCAGCGTTAAGCATGAACATTATATCTGGATCTTGTTTGATGCGAGACGGTTATTCATTTAAATCAGAGAATAATGGTTGTTCTATTTATATGAGTAATATCTTTTATGGCCATGCACCCTTGAAGAGTGGTCTATTCTTATTGAATCTCGATAGTAGTGACACACATATTCATAATATTAATGCCAAAAGATGCAAAGTTGATAATTAGAGTGCAACATATTTGTGGCATTGCCGTTCAGGTCATATTGGTGTAAAATGCATGAAGAAACTCCATACTGATGGACTTTTGGAATCACTTGATTATGAATCATTTGATACTTGCGAACAATGCCTCATGGGCAAGATGACTAAAACTCCGTTCTCCGGAACAATGGGGCGAGCAAATGACTTATTGGAAATAATACATATCGATGTATGTGGTCCGATGAGTGTTGAGGCACGCGGTGAGTATCATTATTTTCTGACCTTCATAGATGATTTGACCAGATATGTATATATCTAATTAATGAAACATAAGTCTGAAACATTTGAAAAGTTGAAAGAATTTCAGAGTGAAGTAGAGAATCATCGTAACAAGAAAATTAAAGTTTTTACGATCTGATCGCGGAGGTGAATAATTGAGTTACGAATTTAGCCTTCATTTAAAACAATGTGGAATTGTTTCACAACTCATGCCACCTGGAACACCATAGCGTAATGGTGTGTCCGAATGTTGTAACAGTACTTTATTAAGATATGGTGTGCTCTATGAGGCCTCTTACCGATTTACCACTATCGTTTTCGGGTTATGCATTAGAGACAGTTTCATTCACGTTAAATAGGGCACCGTCTAAATCCGTTGAGATGACACCGTATGAACTATGGTTTGACAAGAAACCTAAGGTGTCATTTATTAAAGTTTGGGGTTGCGACACTTATGTCAAAAGGCTTCAGCCTGATAAGCTTGAACCCAAATCGAAGAGCGGCGTCTTCATAGGATACCCTAAGGAAATAGTTGGGTACACCTTCTACCACATATCCAAAGGCAAGATATTTGTTGCCAATAATGGAACATTTTTAGAGAAGGAGTTTCTCTCGAAAAAAGTGAGTGGGAGGAAAGTGGAACTTGATGAGGTGATTGTACCTTCTCTCAATTTGGAAAGTAGCACATCAGAGAAATCCGTTCCCGTGATGCCTACACCAACTAGAGAGGAAGCTAATGATGATGATCATGAAACTTCAGATCAAGTTACCACTAGACCTCGTAGGTCAAACAGAGCATGTTCCGCACCAGAGTGGTACGGTAATCCTGTCCTGGAAATCATGTTACTAGACCATGGCGAACCTACGAACTATGAAGAAGCATGATGAGCCAAGATTCCGATAAATGGCTTGAGGCCATGAAATCCGAGATAGGATCCATGTATGAGAACAAAGTGTGGACTTTGGTGGACTTGCACGATGATCGACAAGCCATTGAGAATAAATGGATCTTCTAGAAGAAGACTGACGCTGATGGTAATGTCACTATCTACAAAGCTTGACTTGTCGCGAAAGGTTTTCGACAAGTTCAAGGGGTTGACTATGATGATACCTTCTCACCCGTAGCGATGCTTAAGTCAGTCCGAATCATGTTAGCAATTTCCGCATTTTATGATTATGAAATTTGGCAAACGGATGTCCAAACCACGTTCCTTGATGTATTTCTTAAAGAAGAGTTATATATGATGCAACCAGAAGGTTTTATCGATCCTAAAGGTGCTAACAAAGTGTGCAAGCTCCAGCGATCCATTTATGGAGTGGTGCAAGCATCTCGGAGTTGGAATATACACTTTGATGAAGTGATCAAAGCATATGATTTTATACAGACTTTTGGTGAAGCCTGTATTTACAAGAAAGTGAGTGGGAGCTCTGTAGCATTTCCAATATTATATGTAGATGACATATTGTTGATTGGAAATGATATAGAATTTCTAGATAGCATCAAAGGATACTTGAATAAAAGTTTTTCAATGAAATATCTCGGTGAAGCTTCTTATATATTGGGCATCGAGATCTATAGAGATAGATCAAGACTCTTAATAGGACTTTCACAAAGCACATACCTTCATAAAGTTTTGAAGGAGTTCAAAATGGACTAGTCAAAGAAAGGGTTCTTTCCTATGTTACAAGGTGTGAAGTTGAGTCAGACGCAAAGCCCGACCACTGCAGAAGGTAGAGAGAAAATGAAAGTCATTCCCTATGCCTCAGCCATAGGTTCTATCATGTATGCTATGCTATGTACCAGACCTGATGTGTGCCTTGCCATTAGTCTAGCAGGGAGGTACCAATGTAATCCAGGAGTGGATCACTAGACAGCGATCAAGAACATCCTAAAGTACTTGAAAAGGACCAAGGATATGTTTCTCGTTTATGGAGGTGACAAAGAAAAGAGCTCATCGTAAATGGTTACATCGATGCAAGCTTTGACATTGATCCGGATGACTCTAAGTCACAAACCTGATATGTATTTTTATTGAATGGTCGAGCTGTCAGTTGGTGAAGATCTAAGCAGAGCGTCATCGCGGGATCTACGTGTGAAGCAGAGTACATAGCTGCTTTGGAAGAAGCAGATGAAGGAGTTCATATCTGATCTAGGTGTAATACCTAGTGCATCAGGTCCAATGAAAATCTTTTGTGACAATACTGGAGCAATTGCCTTGGCAAAGGAATCTAGATTTCACAAGAGAACCAAACACATCAAGAGATGCTTCAACTCCATCCGTGAATAAGTCAAGGATGGAGACATAGAGATTTGAGAAATACATACGGATCTGAATGTAGCAGACCCGTTGACTAAGCCTCTTCCGCGAGCAAAACATGATCAACACCAAGACTCCATGGGTGTTAGATTTATTGCAATTTAATCTAGATTATTGACTCTAGTGCAAGTGGGAGAGTGAAGGAAATAAGCCCTAGAGGCAATAATAAAGTTGTAATTTTACATTTCTTTATTCATGATAAAGGTTTATTATTCATGCTAGAATTGTATTGATCGGAAACCTAAATACATGTGTGAATACATAAACAAACATCGTGTCCCTAGTGAGCCTCTACCATCCTAGCTCGTTGATCAAAGATGGTTAAGGTTTCCTAACAATGGACATGAGTTGTCATTTGATAACGGGATCACATCATTAGGAGAATGATGTGATGGACAAGATCCATCCGTTAGCTTAGCATAATGATCGTTTAGTTTTATTGCGATTGCTTTCTTCATGTCAAATACATATTCCTTTGACTACGAGATTATGCAACTCCCGGATACTGGAGGAATGCCTTATGTGCTATCAAACTTCACAACGTAACTGGGTGATAATAG
Source organism: Triticum urartu (assembly GCF_003073215.2). Taxonomy (NCBI): domain Eukaryota; kingdom Viridiplantae; phylum Streptophyta; class Magnoliopsida; order Poales; family Poaceae; genus Triticum; species Triticum urartu. The sequence continues at coordinate 302,105,213 of NC_053024.1, read as the reverse complement.
AGATGCTCTACAGGTATCTCCGAAGTTGTTTGTTGAGTTGGCATAGATCGAGATTGGGATTTGTCACTCCGAGTATCGGAGAGGTATCTTTGGTCCCAATCGGTAATATACATCATAAGATTGCAAGCAAACGACTAAGGAGTTAGTCACGAGGTGATGTATTATGGAGCGAGTAAAGAGACTTGCCGGTAACGATATTGAACTAGATATAAAGATACCGACGATCGAATCTCGGGCAAGTAACATACCCATGGACAAAGGGAATTATGTATGTTGTCATAACGATTCGACCGACAAAGATCTTCATAGAATATGTAGGAGCCAATATGGGCATCCCGGTTCCTCTATTGGTTATTGACCGGAGAGGTGTCTCGGTCATCTCTACATAGTTCTTGAACCCGTAGGGTCCACATGCTTAATGTTCGATGACGATATAGTATTATATGAGTTATGTGATTTGGTGACCAAATGTTGTTTGGAGTCCCGAATGAGATTACAGACATGACGAGGAGTCTCTAAATGGTCGAGAGGTAAAGATTGATATATAGGACGATGGTATTCGGACATCGGAAGTGTTACGGAGGGTACTGGGTACATATCGGGTCACCTGAAGGGGTTCCGGGCACCCCCGGCAAAAGATATGGGCCTTATGGGCCAAGAGGGGAAACACACCAGCCACAGGGGTCTGGTGCGCCCCCCATATGGGCCAAACTAGGAGGAGAAGGTAAGAGCGGAAGAGAAAGGAAAGGGGGGATTCGGCCTCCCCCTTCCTTTCCTCCTCCCCCCTCTTTCCTTCCCCCTCCGGCAAATACGCCAGGGGGGCGCGGCCAAGGGGAGACCCCAATTAGGATTCGGCCTACTTGGGTGCCTCCTGGCAGCCTCCCCTCTCCCTCCCACCTATATATATGTGGGGGCACACCCTAGCACACACCAGACAATTGTTTAGCTGTGTGCGGCACCCCCCCTCCACCGTTTACTCCCCCGGTCATATTTTTGTAATGCTTAGGCTGAAAGGATCGAGAAGAGGTGTCTAGAGGGGGGTGATTAGACACTAAGTGCCAAAAGTTGCAGCCTTTAATTTCTTTAAGTTGAAGTGGAGTTTTGGCGCAAGTTTAACAAACACAATACATATCAAGCAAGCATGCAAAGAGTATATGAGCAACGGAAAGTAAAGCATGCAACTTGCAAGAATGTAATGGGAAGGGTTTGGAGAATTCAAACGCAATTGGAGACACGTATGTTTTTGTCGTGGTTCCGATAGGTGGTGCTATCGTACATCCATGTTTATGGAGACTTCAACCCACGAAGGGTAACGGTTGCGCGAGTCCACGGAGGGCTCCACCCACGAAGGGTCCATGAAGAAGCAACCTTGTCTATCCCATCATGGCCATCGCCCACAAAGGACTTGCCTCACTAGCGGTAGATCTTCATGAAGTAGGCGATCTCCTTGCCCTTACAAACTCCTTGGTTCAACTCCACAATCTTGTCGGAGGCTCCCAAGTGACACCTAGCCAATCTAGGAGACACCACTCTCCAAGAAGTAACAAATGGTGTGTTGATGATGAACTCCTTGCTCTTGTGCTTCAAATGATAGTCTCCCCAACACTCAACTCTCTCTCACAGGATATGGATTTGGTGGAAAGAAGATTTGAGTGGAAAGCAACTTGGGAAAGGCTAGAGATCAAGATTCATATGGTGGGAATGGAATATCTTGGCCTCAACACATGAGTGGGTGGTTCTCTCTCAGAAAATGTGTATTGGAAGTGTAGGTATGTTCTGATGGCTCTCTCTCCACGAATGAAGAGTGGGTGGAGGGGTATATATAGCCTCCACACAAAATCTAACCGTTACACAAAATTTACCAATCTCGGTGGGACCGAATTATAAACTCGGTTGAACCGATTCAGCAAATCTAGTGACCGTTAGGGTTTTCGATGGGACCGACTGGATCAACTCGGTGGGACCGATGTGCTAGGGTTAGGGTAAATCCAAAACTCGGTTTGACCGATTACTCAAACTCGGTGGGACCGATTTGGGTAATAAGTGAAACAGAGAGTTGGCCAAGCATACTCGGTGGGGCTGATTGCATATCTTGGTGGGACCGAAAATATTGCAACAGGTAACAGAGAGTTTGCAAGCCCATCTCGGTGAGACCGAGATCCCATCGGTGAGACCAAACTGATTAGGGTTTCTGGCAATGGCTATGTCAACTGAACTCGGTGGCTCCGGATAGAAAGAATCGGTGGGGCCGAGTTGGATATTTGGTGTGGGACATATTTGGAAGTGAGAAAGTGGTTGAGGGCTTTGGAGCATATCACTAAGCACTTTGAGCAAGGAAGCCATTAAGCAACACCTCATACCTTCTTAATAGTATTGGCTTTCCTATAGACTCAATGTGATCTTGGATCACTAAAATAGAAAATGTAGAGTCTTGAGCCTGGAGCTTGAGCCAATCCTTTGTCCTTAGCATCTTGAAGGGGTTCCACATCCTGGAGCTTGAAGTAGGAAACCTTCATGAGACTTAGGAGCAAATTTAGAACGACAATGCTTATCAAGAATGTAGCACTTTGAGCCGAATACTCGAAAGTATCCAACTTGGGGTTTGTTACCGGTGAGGAGCTCGTATGCCGTCTTGCCGAGTAGCTTGTGAAGATTCAAGAGATTTGTTGCATGACAAGCTGTCTCAACCGCTTCTGCCCAAAAGTGTTTTGGCATCTTGTACTCATCAAGCATCGTTCTTGCCATCTCGATAAGAGTCCGGTTCTTCCTCTCAACGACTCCATTTTGTTGAGGTGTGTATGTAGCCGACAACTCATGTGTAATCCCTTCTTCATCAAGAAAGGTGTCCACATTTGCGTTCTTGAACTATGTTCCATTGTCGCTCCGAACCTTCCTGATCTTCACGTCAAATTGATTTTGGGCCTTCCTAGCAAAGTTTTTGAAGATCTTTTGGACCTGCGATTTGTCATCAAGAAAGAACACCGACGTAAATCTTGAAAAATCATCAACTATGACTAGACCAAATGAGTTACCACCGAGACTCTTGTAGGCATTTGGACCAAAAAGATCCATGTGAAGTACCTCGAGTGGTCTTCTTGTGGTCATGATGTTGTTAGCGCGATGACTTCCTCCAACTTGTTTCCCTGCTTGACAAGCACTACAAAGTCTATCCTTGTCAAATATGACATCGTTAACGCCAAGGATATGATTTCCTTTAATGAGTTTGTCAATGTTTCGCATGCCCACATGGCCTAGCCTTCTATGCCACAACCAGCCTTTAGAAGATTTAGCAATTAGGCAAGTTCTAGGTTGAGCCTTTTTAGTGAAATCTACAATGTAAAGATCTCCTCTACGTATACCGGTAAAGACCATTTTATTATTATCTCTACGAAACACTGGCAGTCTACTTCAGTAAATAGCACATTGAAACCGAAATCAACAAGTCTAGATACTGAAAGTAAGTTGTAGCCAAGAGATTCAACGAGCATGACATTTTGTATGGAGCTATCATGTGAGATGGCCACCTTACCAAGGCCAATCACCTTACCCTTTGAGTTATCACCAAAGGTGACATATTTTCGAGGGCCATTGTTTTCAGCAAGCTCACGGAACATATCTTTATCTCCGGTCATATGATCAGTACATCCACTATCAAGAACCCATTCCTTTCCTCCAGCCATGTAGTCGCGAAGATTTGCCATAAGACCAAAGTGCCTCATAGCATCATCAAGATCGTAGTCACTATCATCATCATCCTCATCAGAGTATCCATGTTCAACATCATCTTGTGATTGATCAATTCCTAGAGAGGGTAACTCATTAGATAAATGATCATTTCTATAGTTATCTTTATGAATTCTAATAGCTCTGGAAATGATATTGTTAATGATTCCAACATCTCCTTTGGCACTCGTAAGATTAGTAAGCTCAAATAAGCAGTCACCAAATTTGGGATCATTGGAATTCATCTTAATCAAGGCAATGGATTTATGGAGAATTTCATCTAGATCTTTCAAGGAATAATTTGGAAAGAGTTCCTCGAGAAATTCCCATATGGTGTAGGCACACTTAAGAGTAGGCAAACATCCAATCAAGTTTCTAGGCAAGCCTCTAGTGATAAGATTAACAGTTCTAAGATTGCGAATCATGTCAATAGACTCATCAAGGGTAGGATGCAAAGGATCAACATGAGGTGCACAAGGGCTAGAAATATACTTGTTCAAGTGATATTCATTGAAAATCTCAAGCATTTCATTTTTCCACTCATGAAAATATTATCCATCAGGAATAGGCACTCTATGTCTAAGACTCCCCAAAGTAGACACATCCATCTTCCTCCAAAGGTGTTTAAATCAAGGGAATGGAGACCAACGCTCTAACACCAATTGAAAGGATCGAGAAGAGGTGTCTAGAGGGGGGTGATTAGACACTAAGTGCCAAAAGATGTAGTTTTTAATTTCTTTATGTTGAAGTGGAGTTTTGGCGCAAGTTTAACAAACACAATACATATCAAGCAAGAATGCAAAGAGTATATGAGCAGCGGAAAGTAAAGCATGTAACTTGCAAGAATGTAATGGGAAGGGTTTGGAGAATCCAAAGACAATTGGAGACACGGATATTTTTGTCGTGGTTCCGATAGGTGGTGCTATCATACATCCACGTTGATGGAGACTTCAACCCACGAAGGGTAACGGTTGAGCGAGTCCACGGAGGGCTCCACCCACGAAGGGTCCACGAAGAAGCAACCTTGTCTATCCCATCATGGCCATCGCCCACGAAGGACTTGCCTCAATAGCGGTAGATCTTCATGAAGTAGGCGATCTCCTTGCCCTTACAAACTCCTTGGTTCAACTCCACAATCTTTTCGGAGGCTCCCAAGTGACACCTAGCCAATCTAGGAGACACCACTCTCCAAGAAGTAACAAATGGTGTGTTGATGACGAACTCCTTGCTCTTGTGCTTCAAATGATAGTCTCTCCAACACTCAACTCTCTCTCAGAGGTTATGGATTTGGTGGAAAGAAGATTTGAGTGGAAAGAAACTTGGGAAAGGCTAGAGATCAAGATTCATATGGTGGGAATGGAATATCTTGGCCTCAACACATGAGTAGGTGGTTCTCTATCAGAAAATGTGTATTGGAAGTGTTAGGTATGTTCTGATGGCTCTCTCTCCACGAATGAAGAGTGGGTGGAGGGGTATATATAGCCTCCACACAAAATCTAACCGTTACACACAATTTACCAATCTCGGTGGGACCGAATTGATAAACTCGGTCGGACCGATTCAGCAAATCTAGTGACCGTTAGGGTTTTCGGTGGGACCGACTAGATCAACTCGGTGGGACCGATGTGCTAGGGTTAGGGTAAATCGAAAACTCGGTTTGACCAATTACTCAAACTCGGTGGGACCGATTTGGGTAATAAGTGAAACAGAGAGTTGGTGAAGAAAACTCGGTGGGGCTGATTGCATATCTCGGTGGGACCGAAAATATTGCAACAGGTAACAGAGAGTTTGCAAGCCCATCTCGGTGAGACTGAGATCCCATCGGTGAGACCAAACTGATTAGGGTTTCTGGTAGTGGCTATGTCAACTGAACTCGGTGGCTCCGGATAGAAAGAATCACTGGGGCCGAGTTGGATATTTGGTGTGGGACATATTTGGAAGTGAGAAAGTGGTTGAGGGCTTTGGAGCATATCACTAAGCACTTTGAGCAAGCAAGCCATTAAGCAACACCTCATCCCTTCTTAATAGTATTGGCTTTCCTATAGACTCAATGTGATCTTGGATCACTAAAATAGAAAATGTAGAGTCTTGAGCCTGGAGCTTGAGCCAATCCTTTGTCCTTAGCATCTTGAAGGGGTTCCACATCCTCTAGTCCATGCCACTTCATTATTGAACTTATCTGAAACATACTAGGTAAAAGTGTTAGTCCAACAAGAGATATGTTGTCATTAATTACCAAAACCACCTAGGGAGAACTTGTGCTTTCAATCTCCCCATTTTTGGTAATTGATGGCAACATACATAAAAGCTTTAGATAAAGATATAGAGAATAGCAAGTAAAGCTTTCGAAAGACATGTAACAAGCATAGGTTTCCCCTACATGTATGCAAACATGTGAATATGGTATATAGAAGCATGTGAGAGCATAACTAAGGGAGTCCTGGATTAGGGGGTGTTCGGATAGCCGGACTATACCTTCAGCCGGACTCCTGGACTATGAAGATACAAGATTGAAGACTTCGTCCCGTGTCCGGAAGGGACTTTCCTTGACGTGGAAGGCAAGCTTGGCGATACGGATATGTAGATCTCCTACCATTGTAACCGACTTGGTGTAACCCTAACCCTCTCCGGTGTCTATATAAACCGGAGGGTTTTAGTCCGTAGGACATACACATCAACAATCATACCATAGGCTAGCTTCTAGGGTTTAGCCTCCTCGATCTCATGGTAGATCAACTCTTGTACTACCCATATCATCAATATTAATCAAGCAGGACGTAGGGTTTTACCTCCATCGAGAGGGCCCGAACCTGGGTAAAACTTCGTGTCCCTCGCCTCCTGTTACCATCCAGCCTAGACGCACAGTCCGGGACCCCCTACCCGAGATCCGCCGGTTTTGACATCGACATTGGTGCTTCCATTGAGAGTTCCTCTGTGTCGTCGCCATCAGGCTCGATGGCTCCTACGATCATCAATAGCGATGCAGTCCAGGGTGAGGCCTTCCTCCCCGGACAGATCTTCGTTTTCGGGGGCTTCGCACTGCGGGCCAATTCGCTTGGCGTCTGGAGCAGATCGAAAGCTACGCCCCCGGCCGTCAGGTCAGATTTGGAAGTTTAAACTACACGGCTGACATCCGCGGGTACTTGATCTTTGACGGATTTGAGCCACTGCCGAGCGTGCCGGACTGTCACGACGAGCATGATTTAGCTCTGCCGCCGAATAGTGCCCCGGAGGCCGCGCCTGCATCGGCTCCGACCCTTAATTCGGAGCCAACTGCGCCGATCAAGGATGGGCGGTTGGACGCCACCTCGGGGGCTGCGACCCCAACGGAGATTGAGCCAAAAACCAGCCCTGTGCTCTGCGAGACTCGTGACTCCAAGGATCCGGACTCCTCTCCGGACTCCGAATCCTCTGCTCCCCTGCCGATCGAATCCGATTGGGCGCCGATCATGGAGTTCACTGCCGCGGACATCTTTCAGCACTCGCCTTTCAGCGATATCCTGAAGTCACTGAAGTCTCTCTCTTTATCAGGAGAGCCCTGGCCGGACTACGGTCAGCAAGGTTGGGGTACGGACGATGAAGAAATTCAAAGCCCACCCACCACCCACTTTGTAGCCACTGTCGACGACTTAACCGACATGCTCGACTTCGACTCCGAAGACATCGACGGTATGGACGCCGATGAAGGAGATAATGAAGAACCAGCACCTACTAGGCCCTGGAAAGCCACCTCGTCATATGACATATACATGGTGGACACCCCAAAAGAGGGAGATGGCAATGGAACAGCGGAGGATGACCCCTCCAAGAAACAGCCTAAGCGCCGGCGTCAGCGGCGCCGCTCAAAATCCCGCCAAAACAAACACGATGATTCCAGCACGGGAGATAATAATACTCCGGAAAGCGCCGCAGAAAACCCCCTCCAGCAAGATTTGGCACAGGAGGATGGAGAAACCAGCCCTCATGAGAGAGCGGCAGACAGAGAGGTCAAGGACGATAATTATATTCCTCCCTCCGAAGACGAGGCAAGCCTCGGCGACGACAAATTCGTCGTGCCAGAGGATCCCGTCGAGCAAGAGCATTTTCAACGCAGGCTTATGGCCACGGCAAGAAGCCTCAAGAAAAAACAGCAACAGCTCAGAGCTGATCAAGATTTGCTGGTCGAAAGATGGACCGAAGTTCTTGCGGCCGAAGAGCATAAACTCGAACGCCCCTCCAAGAGCTACCCAAAGCACAGGTTGCTACCCCGATTAGAGGAGGAAGCACTTGATGCGGCCGATCGGCCACCTCGTGGCCGCGACAGAGAGGCCTCCCGGCCCTCTACTCAAGCCGCACCCCGTACCAAGGCATGGGAATATGCGCCGGACTTACGAGACATGTTGGAGGACAAGGCAAGGCAAACACGCTCGATCTATGAATCGCATGGGCGCCCCACGGCTCGAGATGGTAACCATCACGCCGGCTACAAATTCGGCAGGGCCGAACACAGCTCATTGGAGCTACGTCATGATATCGCCCAGTACAGAGGCGCCGTACACCCACTATGATTTACAAACGAAATAATGGATCATCAAATCCCCGAGGGTTTCAAACCCGTAAATATTGAATCATATGATGGCACAACATATCTGGCGGTATGGATCGAGGATTATCTCCTTCATATCCACATGGCCCGCGGCGATGATTTCCACGCCATCAAATACCTCCCACTCAAGCTTAAAGGACCAGCTCAGCATTGGCTTAACAGCTTGCCAACAGGATCAATCAGTTGTTGGGAGGACCTAGAAGCCGCATTCCTCGATAATTTCTAGGGCACTTATGTGCGACCCCTAGACGCCGATGACCTAAGTCACGTAATTCAGCAGCCAGAGGAATTGGCCAGGCAATTCTGGACACGGTTCCTAACAAAGAAAAATCAAATAGTCGACTGTCCGGACACGGAGGCCCTAGCAGCCTTCAAGCACAATATCCGTGACGAGTGGCTGGCCCGGCACCTTGGACAGGAAAAGCCGAAATCTATGGCAGCACTCACGACACTCATGACCCGCTTTTGCGCGGGAGAAGACAGCTGGCTTGCTCATAGCAACAATATGACCAAAAACCCTGGTAAAGCGGACACTAGGGATAGTAGTGGCAGGTCGCGTCGCAACAAGCAGAAGCGCTGCATTAACGACGACATTGCTGAGGATACGGCAGTTAATGCCAGACTCAGTGGCTCTAAATCCGGTCAGCGGAAAAAGCCATTCAAAAGGAATCCTAGGGGCCCGTCCAGTTTGGACCGAATACTCGACCGCTTGTGCCAGATACATGGCACCCCCAAAAAGCCGGCCAACCACACTAACAGGGATTATTGGGTGTTCAAGCAGGCAGGCAAGTTAAACGCCGAAAATGAAGACAAGGGGCTGCATAGCGATGACAACGAGGAGCCCCGGCCGCCGAACAACAGTGGACAGAAGGGTTTTCCCCCACAAGTGCGGACGGTGAACATGATATACGCAACCCATGTCCCCAAAAGGGAGCGGAAGCGTGCGTTAAGGGACGTATACGCGGTAGAGCCAGTCGCCCCAAAGTTCAACCCATGGTCCTCCTGCACGATCACCTTTGATCGAAGGGACCATCCCACTAGCATCCGTCATGGCGGATTCGCCACATTGGTCCTAGACCCAATCATTGACGGATTTCATCTCACTAGAGTCCTTATGGACGGCGGTAGCAGCCTGAACCTACTTTACCAGGATACAGTGCGGAAAATGGGCATAGATCCCTCGAGGATTAAGCCCACCAAAATGACCTTTAAAGGCGTAATACCAGGTGTAGAGGCCAACTGTACAGGCTCAGTTACACTTGAAGTGGTCTTTGGATCTCCGGATAATTTCCGAAGCAAGGAGTTAATCTTCGACATAGTCCCGTTTCGCAGTGGTTATCACACACTGCTCGGGCTAACCGCATTCGCTAAGTTCAATGTGGTACCGCACTACTCATACCTTAAGCTCAAGATGCCAGGCCCTCGAGGAGTAATTACGGTCAATGGAAACACCGAACGCTCCCTCCGAACGGAGGAGCACACGGCGGCCCTCGCAGCGGAAGTACAAAGCAGCCTCTCCAGGCAGTTCTCCAGTCCGGCCACTAAACGACCGGACACCGTCAAGCGGGCCCAGCGTAACCTACAACAAGACCGCCTGGCACGATCCGAGCAGGCGTAGCAATGCGGCCCCAACCCCAACCCTCGCAAAAAGGCGACGCCCGTACTTCGCGTCCATAACTATGCCCTAGAGATACCATGGGTACAGGGGGAGGGGCACCATCACGGCACGCCCAAAAATATGGCTTAAACCGTACCAGGGGCTGCCGATTTTTTTTATTTTTCTCTTACTTTCAGGACTCCATCCTTCGGAAGGCCTGTTCGACAGTTCAATTGCCGCACAAACGATGCAAGAACCAGGGAAGCAGACAAGCCACGCCGCAGTACGAAACTCCTAGGTGGTCTCTATCACGAGCAGTATACCTGTTCCGCATACTATTCCGCAGCTTGCCCCTGGAACAGACATGTTAGCTAGTCCAACCTTCCACTTATCGAATTATTTGTATCGTTCTGCTTTGATCGCAGCCCTTTTTAATAAACAATGCATAGCTTTCGTCTATTTTTGCATTACCTTTTTTCTTTTTATGTATGTTCCTTAACGACATGTTGCACCCGTACACGTTGGTACAGCCAAAATACGCCAGGGGCTTTAGTACCCCTCAATATGGTGTGAGAAGTCTGAACACTTTAATAAGTGCGGCACCCCGAACTTATAGCATTATATGCATCGGCTCCGAATCATGTCTTGGGTCAATAGTTGGGTTTGCCCGGCTCCTATGTTTTGGTGCCTTACGTTCCGCTATATCGGCTAAGGTAGCACTAGGAGAACCACTGCGATTGTGCCCCAGTTGAGCTGGGTCGAGCACCTCAGTGGAGAAAGCTAAAACTGACTGTCATGATGAAGCGAGAGCTGGTCGTTGTTCGAGAGGTTTTTCGAGTCCCTAAAGACTTATGCCGCTTAGGGCGAGGAGCCGGCTCTGTCCGGCCAAGGCGTGGATAGCGCCCCGAACTCGGTCTTCCGAATACCAGGGGCTTCACCAAAATTTAAAATTATAGAATTCTATGGCTAAGTGAGAGTGTTCACGCATTATAGTCCGATTGCCTTGTTCGTTGGGCTGAGCGCCTCCCTCGAAGGACCCAAACATGGGAAAAAGAGCGCTCAGGTTTATCCCCGAACATCCCAGCACTAGCGGCACGGGGGCAGAAGCCGACGACTCGCCATCTCTCAGAATTGATAAACAGCCGCACAAAAGGTAATATTTTAAATTCCAACAGCATTGCTTAGCGCATATAAACAAGTTTTCAGCGCACAGGACAAAACGAGCAAGTTTCGCTCAAAAATTACATCCCTAGAACATTCATCCGCCACAAGGCGGGCACCCTTCAGAACATCCTTATAGTAATTCTCGGGCTTGCGATGCTCTTTCGCCGGTGTTGGCCCGTCCTTCACCAGCTTCTCAGCATCCAGCTTGCCCCAGTGCACCTTCGCACGGGCAAGGGCCCTACGGGCACCTTCAATGCAGAAGGAGCGCTTGATGACTTCGAGCCTTGGACAGGCCTCCACCAACCGCCGAACCAGCCCGAAATAGCTCCCAGGCAGAGCCCCTCCAGGCCACAGCCGAACAATGAGGCCCTTCATGGCCTGTTCGGCTGCCTTGTGGAGCTCGAACAGTTGCTTCAGCTGGTCGCTCAGGGGCACGGGGTGTCCGGCCTTAGTATACTGAGACCAGAACACCTTCTCTGTCGAGCTGCCCTCCTCGGCTCGGTAGAATGTGGCGGCATCGGATACACTCCGGGGAAGATGTGCGAACGCTCCTGGAGAGCTCCGGATTCGGGTAAGTAACAAGTAACTCACGTTTATGTGTTTGCTTTGCATAAAGAATGCCTTACCCGCCGCTATCTTCTTCACCTCATCCAACTCCTGGAGGGTCTTCTGGGATTCGGCCTTGGCAGACTTGTCGTTTTCAATAGCCACCGCGAGCTCGGACGCTGGCGTCTTTGAGTCAAGCTCCAAACTCTCATGTTTTTCCATGAGAGCCTGGAGCTCTTGCCGCACCTTGCCAACCTCGGCGTCATACTTCTCCCACTCGGTGCGCTCTGAGGCCGCCCTCTTCTCGGCCTCGACCAGCGCCTGCTTAAGGGTCGCCACTTCAGACGTGGCCCCTAAAATAGCCATGATAATCATGTAATTCTTTGCAATTGCACCTTTTTATATATATTTAAAAACATGGTATTTCTTACCTTCATTGTCCTCGAGCTGCTTCTTGGCACGCCCGAGCTCTTGCTCGGACCGCTCGAGGTTCTGCTTTAGTGTGTCCACTTCCGCATTCAGTGCGGCGGACGCAAGCAGGGAAGCCTGCATATGCATATTGACTCATTTTTGTTAGACTCCTGCGAATTCTATTTGATCCTCTATTCGGCTTTTCTTCCCGAACGCCAAACAGAGCATCAAGGGCTACTGTCTATGCGGTACTATTATTTACACATTCTTTACTTACCTCAAAGCCTGTCAAAAGGCTAGTACAAGCTTCAGTCAGTCCGCTCTTGGCGGACTGAACCTTCTGGACCACCGCACTCATAATAGCGCGGTGCTCCTCGTCGATGGAGGCGCCTTGGAGCGCCCCCAACATATTGTCCGGTGCCTCCGGTTGGACGGGGGCCGCCGGCACGGTGGACTTGCTCCTCTTGGAAGGAGGTCCCCCGCCGGACACTGGAACCTTTGAAGGTTCCGGAGTGGTGTCCAGCCTAGAGCCGGACTTGGAGCCCTGAGGGGTTTCATCCCCTTTACTCCTGGAGTCCGGGAGGTTGCCTTGCGACGCCTCCAGGACCACCTCCACCCGGCTTGGAACCTGTTGGGACAACACTTCGTTGTCATTCATAGGGCGGGGGGGGGGGGAAGCCGTCGGAAGCGAGTTCACATCCGACGAGCCCAGTGAGCCGCTCGACGACGCGTCGAGCCGGTCTTTGAGTGGGCTGCATAAACATATTCGACGTAAGGGAAAGTTATGCAATAAACGAATACTATGAATTACTCTGGTATCCGGATACTTACGACTTTGCCAGGGGCTTGGCCCTGGGCTGCCACTCCTCTCCGCCGTCGGCGTCGGTGGAGTAGTCCGGAGGAAGGATTTTCCCCTTCTTGGACCCTCCGGCCTCCCCAGAGAGGGCGGCCTTTCTTTTCTTCTCTCCTCCCGCCGGAGGGGGAGAGCTCTCCTCTTCTTCCTCCTCATCTTCATGGGAGGAATGCGCCTCGGAACCATCGGATGATGGATCCGACACCTCCTGGCGCCGGGCACTCTTTCGAGTCCCCGCGGCCTTTTTTGCGGCCTTCTTCTCCGGCACCACATAGGGTGCCGGAACCAACAGCTTCGCCAAGCGAGCGTCCACTGGGCCTTCGGGCAAAGGAGCCGGACAGTTGATCTGTCCGTACGTCACCTGCCAATCATGTCAAAGGTAAGGGAGCTTAGATCTCTCATGGAGTCAAACTATGAAAAACTGATACCCTGTAAAAGGAAAAAAAACAGCTTACCGCGAGAGCGTGACGCTGGGCACTGAATCCGCGATCCTCGGTAGCGGATGCGGGAGCCTCGGCGCCTTTGAAAAGCACCTTCCAGGCATCTTTGTACGTCGTGTCGAAGAGCCTGCTCAGAGTTTGGTGCCGCGCCGGGTCGAACTCCCACAGGTTGAAAGCCCGTTGTTGACACGGGAGGATCAGGCGGATGAGCATAACCTGGACTATGTTGACAAGTTTGAGCTTCTTGTCTGCCAGGGTTTGGATGCATGTTTGGAGTCCAGTCAGCTCTCCTTTTTTACCCCAAGACAGGCCCGTCTCCTTCCAGGAGGTGAGCCGCGTAGGGGGTCCGGATCGGAACTCGGGGGGTGCGACCCATTCGGCGTCACGCGGCTCGGTGATGTAAAACCACCCCGATTGCCACCCCTTTAGGGTCTCCACAAAGGAGCCCTCGAGCCATAGGACGTTGGCCATCTTGCCCACCATGGCGCCTCCGCACTCCGCCTGGTTGCCGCGCACCACCTTTGGCTTGACGTTGAAAGTCTTTAGCCATAGGCCGAAATGGGGGCGGATGCGGAGGAAGGCCTCGCACACGACGATAAACACCGAGATGTTGAGGACGAAATTCGGGGCCAGATCATGGAAATCCAGGTCGTAGTAGAACATGAGCCCCCGAACAAATGGGTGGAGAGGGAATCCCAGTCCGCGGAGGAAATGTGGGAGGAACACCACCCTCTCATGGGGCCTAGGGGTGGCGATGAGCTGCCCCTTTTCGGGGAGCCGGTACGCGATGTCGTTAGACAGGTATCCGGCCTTCCTCAGCTTTTTGATGTGTCCCTCCGTGACGGAGGAGACCATCCACTTGCCTCCCGCTCCGGACATGGCTGGAGGAGATTGAGGTGGGGAGTGAGGACTTGGGCGCTGGAGCTCGAGTGCGCAAGAATGGATAGGCGAAGGAGGAAGAAGGCGTAGGTGAAAAGGTGGATCCTTATCCCCTTATATAGGATGCAACTACATGTCCCCACCAGCCTGGTAAAACTCGCTTATCTCCAAGCGCCGTGATCAATGGCGCGGTTGGGTTACCCACGACTGTATTGATGAGAATCCCGGGATAAGGGGACACGATATCTGCTTTAACAAGACGTGCCAAGGAAACCGCCTCGCATAACGCGCGGAGGTGGGATAATGAAACAACTCGGATAAAGGCTTGGCCGTGGTGTGTCACGCTACAGAATACGTCAGCAGATTAGATTGGTGTAAATATTATTCTCTCTATGGCAATATGTGGAAACTTATTTTGCAGAGCCAGACACTATCTTTGTGTTCAAAATCTTCTATGAAGTACTTGGAGGAGGAACCAGCCTTGCAATGCCGAAGACAATCTGCGCGCCGGACTCGTCGTCGTTGAAGCCTGGTTCAGGGGCTACTGAGGGAGTCCTGGATTAGGGGGTGTTCGGATAGCCGGACTATACCTTCAGCCGGACTCCTGGACTATGAAGATACAAGATTGAAGACTTCGTCCCGTGTCCAGAAGGGACTTTCCTTGGCGTGGAAGGCAAGCTTGGCGATACGGATATGTAGATCTCCTACCATTGTAACCGACTTGGTGTAACCCTAACCCTCTCCGGTGTCTATATAAACCGGAGGGTTTTAGTCCGTAGGACATACACATCAACAATCATACCATAGGCAAGCTTCTAGGGTTTAGCCTCCTCGATCTCGTGGTAGATCAACTCTTGTACTACCCATATCATCAATATTAATCAAGCAGGACGTAGGGTTTTACCTCCATCGAGAGGGCCCGAACCTGGGTAAAACTTTGTGTCCCTCGCCTCCTGTTACCATCCAGCCTAGACGCACAGTCCGGGACCCCCTACCTGAGATCCGCCGGTTTTGACACCGACAATAACCATGATAGAGTAGCAATGTGTTACATGTATCTTGGCTATATGCATCAGAGCAAGTGATGAAAATATGAGAAATGTACCTTCATGCCCATGAGTCCTTCTTGCAAACAGTATGTACATCAGCAAGAATTTCTCATACACATGACTATGATGCATATACTTACCTTGTGGTCTTGAGTTGGCTAGGATGGGATGAGCCTGCGTAAACAAGGTTAGATAACACAGATGCACCCACTAGCTAGAGCAAACAAAAGAAACCACAAGAGTACCAAGACTAGGATGACATGTAGAGTGAGTACATAGTACCACGATAGATATTGACATGTCCCCATAGAGAAAGATATGCAATGAATTTAATAAATTTCTTTCCCTTGGATGTCTTGCTCCCCCTGAATCTAGCATGGGATACTAGGAGAAGATAGGGAAAAGGAAAAAACAGAGCTCAAAGAAACAAATGAATAGAGCTAATGCAAATAAGCACATATGAACATGTCTTTCCCCCAAGAAGACATGTGGCATCTCTCCTCTTGAACATCAAGCATCTGGGATCCTTGAAGATTACTCTTTCCTGGAGTATTCCCTCCCCCTAGAGATCTCTCCCCCTAGAGATATGATTAAGCTTTGATGTGATCTCTCTCCCCCCCTTTGACATCAATTTCCAAGAAGGGTCTTCTGGAATTTGTTGTGAATGGGTTCGGTCCTTGAATCACAGTACAAATAATTAAGGTAAATGTGATGCTTGAAGAGGACAAGATTCATTGAGTGGAGCTGGATCAAGAATAAAGCAGGAATAAATGGCAAAATGTTTTTCCTGTAGTGAAATCATTGTCACCGAGTTGTATGCCTCGGTTGCTCCGAAAATCTTCGGCTAGACCGGAGACATGAAATCGGTGGAACCAAGTTCATCACAGAGAAAAACACTTGTCACCTCAGCTCACTGAACAAATAAGATCTCACAAAGATTTGCAATGAATTGGATGCAGAAAATGTAGAAGAAAAAGCAAAGAAAAGAAACTAAAAGATCTAGATGAAGTTTTTTTTTGAAAGGGGAAACAAATATGCATGAGAAAAATGCAAGAACACGGAAAGGAACACAAGAGAACTTCATCTAGAGTTGGGCGGTGACAAAGTCACCTATGTTAGAGTATATTGACTTAGGAGTCAAGTGAGATCACTTGATCATAGGTCATACTCATCGTTTAAGCTCAAAATGGGGTTACCATTTTTCGTTTAAGTATCTTGATGTATTCACATCTTGTCGAGTTTCTTTGACTCATGACTTGGAGTAAAACTACTCTAAGATGGAATAACATACCTTGGGTGGCGGTGTTGATCTTGATCATGTAGTTGAACTTGTGTGGGTTGCTCAAGGTTGATGTAGCCCATCAAGAGTTGGGAGCACCCTTTGGATTTTGAGTTCATCTACCTGCATGGGTTAGTTTTCGCAAGGAAGAGCACTTGTGTATCCAACATGACAATCATGAATCTCAACATAGAATTTTTCAAAGGATATGTTTGAAAGGTTTCGTGCTTCCTTGTCATCAACCATCATTGTGTAGAGACTTGGTGATGTAGAGATTGCTCAAGATGTGAGTGAGTTGCAATCTCATAGAATTAGATTTATCCAAGTACCTACAAGGGTTAGATAACATGCAAGATGCCAATTTTCAAGACATAAGATAATCATCATAGGAGAAATATCAAGTGATTAGTCATAAGCTCAAGTCTTGCATGTATCCAATGGAGTTCCTACTCCAAGTTTGAAGCATGAATGATGTTCAATTCACCTCTTAACCTGCAAAACACTTTCTCATCAAGTGGTTTAGTGAATATATCCGCTAATTGCTTATCGGTGCGAACATGCTTAAGGTTTATGTCACCCTTAGCAACGTGATCTCGAATGAAATGATGACGAACATCAATATGCTTAGTTCGAGAGTGTTGCACGGGATTGTGAGCGATCTTGATAGCACTTTCATTATCACAAAATAATGGAACATGTTTCACATATATCCCATAATCTTTAAGAGTTTGGGTCATCCGGAGTAATTGAGCACAACAAGAACCAGCGACAATGTATTCCGCTTCGGCGGTGGATAAGGATACCGAGTTTTGTTTCTTGGAAGACCAAGACACAAGAGATCTACCAAGGAATTGACAAGTACCCAAAGTGGACTTTCTATCAACCTTGTCACCGGCATAGTCCGAGTCGGAGTAGCCAACAAGATCAAAGGAATCCCTCTTTGGATACCAAATGCCAAAATTTGGTTTATGTATTAAGTATCTCACTATCCTATTCACGGCCTTAAGATGACATTCCTTAGGAGCAGCTTGATATCGTGCACACATGCACACACTTAGCATGATATCGGGACGTGAAGCACATAGATATAACAATGAACCAATCATAGAGCGGTAAACTTTTTGATCAACCGGTTCACCATCTTTGGTCAAATCAAGATGTCCACTAGTAGGCATGGGTGTAGTAATACCTTTGCATTCTTGCATATTGAAATTTTTGAATAAGTCCTTGGTGTACTTCGTTTGAGAGACAAAGGTGCCTTCCTTAGTTTGCTTGATTTGCAAATCAAGAAAGCATTTGAGTTCACTCATCATAGACATCTCAAACTTCTCCGACATTAGCTTCCCAAACGTTTCACTAAAATGAGGGTTAGTTGATCCAAATATAATATCATCGACATAAATTTGGCATACAAATAGTTCTCCATTAACCCTTTTAGTAAAAAGAGTAGAATCAATTTTTCCAATTTCAAAGCCTTTTTCAGTAAGGAACTTGGTCAGGCATTTATACCATGCTCTAGGAGCTTGTTTAAGACCATAAAGGGCTTTGTGAAGTTTGTAGACATGATTAGGTTTCTTAGGATTGACAAAGCCGGGAGGTTGCTTAACATAAAATTCCTCCTCAATTTCACCATTTAGAAAAGCACTTTTAATGTCCAGTTGGTATAAAGTGATATCATGGTGATTAGCATAAGAAAGTAAGATGCTAATGGACTCAAGTCTAGCAACGGGAGCATATGTCTCACCATAGTCCATACCTTCGACTTGTGTGTAGCCTTGGGCGACGAGACGTGCTTTGTTGCGAACCACTTGTCCATCTTCATCTTGCTTGTTGCGAAACACCCATTTGGTACCGATGATGTTGTGGTTGTTGTCGGGCTTCTCGACCAATGTCCACACTTGATTTCTCTCAAAGTTGTGTACCTCCTCATGCATAGCATTTATCCAATCCGGATCCTCCAATGCTTCTTCAACCTTCATAGGTTCAATTCTAGAGATGAATGAGTAATGTTCACAAAAGTTAGCCAAACGAGTTTTAGAGCGAGTGATTCTCCCGGTTTGGATATCATTGTAGATTTGCTCCATGGCATGATCTTTAGCAATTCTTGCTTGAACACGTGAAAGCTTTTGCTTGGGTCTTGGTTGAACATCTTATTCATCTTTTTCTTCTTCTTGGCCTTCTTCATTGTTAGCGTTGTCGTTCTCTTGTCTTGGGGGAGAAGGAGGTTGTTGATGTTTGTCTTGGTGCACTTCCTCGTTTTCTTCATCTTGGTGTGTCCCACTCATGGATGCTTCCATATCAACTCTTGGTTCACCTTATCGTGAGGTAGAAGCTTCCACTTGGATGGACGAGGTACTCTCCTTTATCTCCGTTGGATGAATCTTGCCAATAGACAAGTCTTGGATTGCTTCCGAGGGATCTTTGTCTCCTACATAAATTGGCAATTGCTCTACTTATGAGCCGCTAGATTCATCAAACTTCACATCTACCATTTCTTCAACCTTTCGGGTGAAATTGTTGTAGACACGGTATGTGTGAGAGTTTGAGCCATAACCAAGTAGGAAACCTTCATGAGACTTAGGAGCAAATTTAGAACGATAATGCTTATCAAGAATGTAGCACTTTGAGCCGAATACTCGAAAATATCCAACTTGGGGTTTGTTACCGGTGAGGAGCTCGTATGCCGTCTTGTCGAGTACCTTGTGAAGATACAAGCGATTTGTTGCATGACAAGCTGTCTCAACCGCTTCCGCCCCAAAATTGTTTTGCCGTCTTGTACTCATCAAGCATCGTTCTTGCCATCTCGATAAGAGTCCGGTTCTTCCTCTCAACGACTCCATTTTCTTGAGGTGTGTACGTAGCCGAGAACTCATGTGTAATCCCTTCTTCGTCAAGAAAGGTGTCCACATTTGCGTTCTTGAACTCCGTTCCATTGTCGCTTCGAACCTTCTTGATCTTCACGTCAAATTGATTTTGGGCCATCCTAGCAAAGTTTTTGAAGATCTTTTGGACCTGCGATTTGTCATCAAGAAAGAACACCGACGTAAATCTTGAAAAATCATCAACTATGACTAGACCAAATGAGTTACCACCGAGACTCTTGTAGGCATTTCGACCAAAAAGATCCATGTGAAGTAGCTCGAGTGGTCTTCTTGTGGTCATGATGTTCTTAGTGCGATGACTTCCTCCAACTTGTTTCCCTGCTTGACAAGCACTACAAAGTCTATCCTTATCAAATATGACATCGTTAACGCCAAGGATATGATTTCCTTTAATGAGTTTGTCAAGGTTTCGCATGCCCACATGGCCTAGCCTTCTATGCCACAACCAGCCTTTAGAAGATTTAGCAATTAGGCAAGTTCTAGGTTGAGCCTTTTTAGTGAAATCAACAATGTAAAGATCTCCTCTACGTATACCGGTAAAGACCATTTTATTATTATCTCTACGAAACACTGGCAGTCTACTTCAGTAAATAGCACATTGAAACCGAAATCAACAAGTCTAGATACTGAAAGTAAGTTGTAGCCAAGAGATTCAACGAGCATGACATTTTGTATGGAGCTATCATGTGAGATGGCCACCTTCCCAAGGCCAACCACCTTACCCTTTGAGTTATCACCAAAGGTGACATATTTTCGAGGGCCGTCGTTTTCAACAAGCTCACGGAACATATCTTTATCTCCGGTCATATGATCAGTACATCCACTATCAAGAACCCATTCCTTTCCTCCAGCCATGTAGCCGCGAAGATTTGCCATAAGACCAAAGTGCCTCATCGCATCATCGAGATTGTAGTCACTATCATCCTCATCCTCATCCTCATCAGAGTATCCATGTTCAACATCATCTTGTGATTGATCAATTCCTAGAGAGGGTAACTCATTAGATAAATGATCATTTCTATAGTTATCTTTATGAATTCTAATAGCTCTAGAAATAATATTGCTAATGGTTCCAACATCTCCTTTGGCACTCGTAAGATTAGTAAGCTCAAATAAGCAGTCACCAAATTTGGGATCATTGGAATTCATCTTAATCAAGGCAATGGATTTATGGAGAATTTCATCTAGATCTTTCAAGGAATAATTTGGAAAGAGTTCCTCGAGAAATTCCCATATGGTGTAGGCACACTTAAGAGTAGGCAAACATCCAATCAAGTTTCTAGGCAAGCCTCTAGTGATAAGATTAACAGTTCTAAGATTGCGAATCATGTAAATAGACTCATCAAGGGTAGGATGCAAATGATCAACATGAGGTGCACAAGGGCTAGCAATATACTTGTTCAAGTGATATTCATTGAAAATCTCA
>NC_053024.1:302035640-302083379 GCF_003073215.2 Triticum urartu | reverse complement strand
GAGGCAACCCAATTTTATTTTTATTCCTTGATTTTTTCTCCTGTTTAGTAATAAATAATTTACCTAGCCTCTATTTTGGTTGTGTTTTTTGTGTTTAATTCATGTTTGTGCCAAGTAGAACCGTTGGGAAGACTTGGGAAAAGTCTTGTTATCTTGCTGTAAAAAACAGAAACTTTAGCACTCACGAGAACTGCTGCCATTTTTATTAAGAAAGTTCTATTTAGTTAATTATTTCTTAAGATTATTAATAGATAAATTCCTCACGTCCAGAAATTTATTTTAGAATTTTTGGAGTTCCAGATCTTGCGCTAGCTACAGATTACTACAGACTGTTCTGTTTTTGACAGATTCTGTTTTTCGTGTGTTGTTTGCTTATTTTGATGAATCTATGGCTACTAAAATAGTTTATAAACCATAGAGAAGTTGGAATACAGTAGGTTTAACACAAATATAAATAAAGAATGAGTTCATTACAGTATCTTGAAGTGGTCTTTTGTTTTCTTTCGCTAACGGAGCTCATGAGATTTTCTACTTTTAGTTTTGTGTTGTGAAGTTTTCAAGTTTTGGGTAAATATTTGATGGATTATGGAATAAGGAGTGGCAAGAGACTAAGCTTGGGGATGCCCATGGCACCCCCAAGATAATCTAAGGACACCGAAAATCCAAAGCTTGGGGATGCCCCGGAAGGCATCCCCTCTTTCGTCTACTTCTATCGGTAACTGTACTTGGAGCTATATTTTTATTCACCGCATGATATATGTTTTGCTTGGAGCGTCTTGTATGATTTGAGTCTTTGCTTTTTAGTATATCACAATCATCCTTTGTTTACACACCTTTTGAGAGAGCCATACATGATTTGGAATTTTTTAGAATACTCTATGTGCTTCGCTTATATCATTTGAGTTATATAGTTTTGCTCTAGTACTTCACTTATATTTTTTGAGCACGGTGGTGGAATTGTTTTATAGAAACTATTGATATCTCATGATTCATTAGATTATTTTGAGAGTCTTAAATAGCATGGTAATTTGCTTAAATAATCCTAATATGCTTGGTATTCAAGAATAGTAAAAACTTTCTTATGAGTGAGTTGAATGCTATGAGAAGTTTGATGCTTGATAATTGTTTTGAGATATGAAGATGGTGATATTAAAGTTGTGCTAGTTGAGTAGTTGTGAATTTTAGAAATACTTGTGTTAATGTTTGTGTTTCAGGTAGCATGCATGTATGGTGAACCGTTATGTGATGAAGTCAGAGCATGATTTATTTTTTGATTGTCTTCCTTATGAGTGGCGGTCGGGGACGAGCGATGGTATTTTCCTACCAATCTATCCCCCTAGGAGCATGCACGTAATACTTTGCTTTGATAACTTGTAGATTTTTGCAATAATTATATGAGTTCTTTATGACTAATGTTGAGTCCATGGATTATACGCACTTTTCTTCCTTCCAGCATTGCTAGCCTCTCTAATACCGCACACCTTTCGCCAGTATCATACACCCACCATATACCTTCCTCAAAACAGCCACCATACCTACCTATTATGGCATTTCCATAGCCATTCCGAGATATATTGCCATGCAACTTTCCACCATTCCATTTATTATTACACACTCCATCATTGTCATATTGCTTAGCATGATCATGTACTTGACATCGTATTTGTGGCAAAGCCACCATTCATAATTCTTTCATACATGTCACTCTTGATTCATTGCATATCCCGGTACACCACCGGAGGCATTCATATAGAGTCATATTTTGTTCTAAGTATAGAGTTGTAATTGTTGAGTTGTAAGAAAATAAAAGTGTGATGATCATCATTATTATAGCATTGTCCCAGTGAGGAAAGGATGATGGAGACTATGATTCCCCCACAAGTCGGGATGAGACTCCGGACGAAAAAAGAAGAAGAAAAGAGGCCATAAAAAAGGATAAAAGGCCCAAATAAAAAAATGAGAGAAAAAGAGAGAAGGGACAATGTTACTATCCTTTACCACACTTGTGCTTTAAAGTAGCACCATGATGTTCATGATAGAGAGTCTCTCATTTCGTCACTTTCATATAGTAGTGGGAATTTTTCATTATAGAACTTGGCTTGTATATTCCAATGACGGTCTTCCTCAAAATGCCCTAGGTCTTCATGAGAAAGCAAGTTGGATGCACACCCACTTAGTTTCTTTTGTTGAGCTTTCATATACTTATAGCTCTAGTGCATCCGTGCATGGCAATCCCTACTCACTCACATTGATATCTATTGATGGGCATCTCCATAGCCCGTTGATACGCCTAGTTGATGTGAGACTATCTTCTCCCTTTTTGTCTTCTCCACAACCACCATTCTATTCCACATATAGTGCTATATCCATGGCTCACGCTCATGTATTGCGTGAAGATTGAAAAAGTTTGAGAATGTCAAAAGTATGAAACAATTGCTTGGCTTGTCATCGGGGATGTGCATGATTTAATACTTTGTGTGGTGAAGATAGAGCATAGCAGACTATATGACTTTGTAGGGATAACTTTCTTTGGCCATGTTATTTTGAGAAGACCTGATTGCTTTGTTAGTATGCTTGAAGTATTATTATTTTTATGTCAATATTAAACTTTTGTCTTGAATCTTTCGGATCTGAATATTCATACCACAATTAAAAGGAATTATATTGAAATTATGCCAAGTAGCATTCCACATCAAAAATTCTGTTTTTATCATTTACCTACTCGACGACGAGCATGAATTAAGCTTGGGATGCTTGATACGTCTCCAACGTATCTATAATTTTTGATTGCTCCATGCTATATTATCTACTATTTTGGACATTATTGGGCTTTATTATCCACTTTTATATTATTTTTGGGACTAACATATTAACCAGAGGCCCAGCCTAGAATTGTTGTTTTTGCCTATTTTAGGGTTTCGAAGAAAAGGAATATTAAACGGAGTCCAAACGGAATGAAACCTTCGGGAACATGATTTTCTCATCGAAGAAGATCCAAGAGACTTGGACCCTACGTCAAGCAACCAACAGGGAAGCCACGAGCTAGGGGGTGCGCCTACCCCCCCAGGCGCGCCCTCCACCCTCGTGGGCGCCCTGTTGCTCCACCGACGTACTCCTTCCTCCTATATATACCTACGTACCCCCAAACGATTAGATACAGATCCAAAAACCTAATTCCACCGCCGCAACCTTCTGTATCCACGAGGTCCCATCTTTGGGCCTATTCTGGAGCTCTGCCGGAGGGGGCATCCATCACGGAGGGCTTCTACATCAACACCATAGCCTCTCCGATGAAGTGTGAGTAGTTTACCTCAGACCTTCGGGTCCATAGTTATTAGCTAGATGGCTTCTTCTCTCTTTTTGGATCTCAATACAATGTTCTCCCCCTCTCTTGTGGAGATCTATTCGATGTAATCTTCTTTTTGTGGTGTGTTTGTTGAGACCGATGAATTGTGGGTTTATGATCAAGATTATCTATGAACAATATTTGAATCTTCTTTGAATTTTTTATGTATGATTGGTTATCTTTGCAAGTCTCTTCGAATTATCAGTTTGGTTTGGCCTACTAGATTGATCTTTCTTGCAATGGGAGAAATGCTTAGCTTTGGGTTCAATCTTGCGGTGTCCTTTCCCAGTGACAGTAGGGGCAGCAAGGCACGTATTGTATTGTTGCCATCGAGGATAACAAGATGGGGTTTTTATCATATTGCATGAATTTATCCCTCTACATCATGTCATCTTGCTTAAGGTGTTACTCTGTTTTCATGAACTTAATACTCTAGATGCATGCTGGATAGCGGTCGATGAGTGGAGTAATAGTAGTAGATGCAGGCAGGAGTCGGTCTACTTGTCTCAGACGTGATGCCTATATACATGAGCATACCTAGATATTCTCATAACCATGCTCAATTCTGTCAATTGCTCAACAATAATTCGTTCACCCACCGTAAAATACTTATGCTCTTGAGAGAAGCCACTAGTGAAACCTATGGCCCCCGGGTCTATCTTCATCATATTAATATTCCAATACTTAGTTATTTCCTTTGCTTTTTACTTTGCTTTTATTTTACTTTGCATCTTTATCATAAAAATACTAAAAATATTATCTTATCATATCTATCAGATCTCACTCTCGTAAGTGACCGTGAAGGGATTGACAACCCCTTATCGCATTGGTTGTGAGGAGTTATTTGTTTTGTGCAGGTACGAGGGACTCGCGCGTAGCCTCCTACTGGATTGATACCTTGGTTCTCAAAAACTAAGGGAAATACTTACGCTACTTTGCTGCATCATCCTTTCCTCTTCAAGGAAAACCAACGCAGTGCTCAAGAGGTAGCAACGCTCGTGCTGATCCGCTGAACATGGATATTAGAGAAGTTCAAACTAATATTACCACTTCTAAGTCTGGTTTCGAAACCTCATAATTTTTGCAAAGGGGTTAGCCACTGAGAAGTCATGTATGGGGTTGACACAATGACACTTCTGATTACTCTGTCATCTGAAGTTCCAAAATGAAATTCAGCATTTTCCGAGCCTATTCCATTCTGCCGCAGCTGCCGAGAAAGTCGATGATGATAGGCGGTGGCAAGCGGAAGTAGCGAAATGCGGTGGGGTTCACTGGCAGCCTGGCGGCGGCGAGCTAAGTGGTTGCCGCCGTGATAGGAAGTGCCATGCATAGAGGCGGAGGAGCTTGTGCAGGTGTGAATGTGACTGGGGACCGGAGGGGGTGGCGGGTGGGGTGAGGGTTTTTGTGATGTGGGGATAGTGAGGGTTTTCTTTTTTCTTTTTTGAATTGGGTGATCAGGGTTTTCTGTCCCACAATGTATTTCGGAGGCAATGGTTTGCTAGAGCCAACCGTGTGTGATTGACGCAACAGGCAAAATGAAATTCATTCCATGCGGTTCCAATTTTGGGAACCGTGTGTGATTGATGTACTACCTCCATCCTGGTTTATTTGTCCCATTTGTAATTTGTACCAAATTTTGACCAAATATTTAACTAAGAAATGTTTATGCATGTCACGAAAAATTATATCATTGAACACTATGTTCAAATACGCATCCAACGATATAATTTTTGCTGACCTGAACTAACATTTTGTCAGTTAAATCTTTGGTCAAAATTTAATACAAATTACAAAGGGGACCAATTGTTGGTGCAACCAACCCTAGGTCTGTTGCCCAGACTGTGCACAGGCACGGGAACGAGATTGAAGCACCAGCCCTGACCAGAGTGCAAGAATCCTAGAAATTCGAAGGACCAACATGCAGATCAGAGAGACCAAGATCAAACCAGAGAAGCAGGATATCGTCAAGAGAAAATCCTCCTTTTGCCGGGTAAGCGGGCCTGACAAGGGGCGAGGCCACCCCCAGAAACAGACAACCAAAGCACCCCGGCAGGGCCTCCCGGGGCTTACGGAAGCAAAACCACCTCACCAACCACTCTACCACGACCCACGTCGTCGATCGATGCTGTGTCAAGCCACAAAGTGTTTAAGTGGCACCCATTCGCCACATGGCAGCCACTTTCTATAGGGGAAACTCTCAGAAAACACCCGTCGTGTGACGTGTCAAGCGAGCAGGCTCCGAGCTGGCAAGATAGCCCAACAAGCCTTGTCACGCAACCAACGATGTGACATTGAGCGGCGCATTTAATGCACCCTGTCAGCCCGTAGAGTTAGGTATGATAACACTGTTTGCTGTCTTATCAGTTCGTAATGACTACTTTTGCCACAGTGATCACCCCTTGATCTATAAAAGGAGGCCCATGGTAACCGTACAAAGGGATAGAAGATTGGATAACTCACACCCCCGTACACGCGTAGCCACTTCTGCCTCAAGGCAACCCTGCCGGGCAGGTGTACTATGCTCCGCCACCACCTTTCCACCATCAATCGACCAAAGCAGGAGTAGGGTTTTACGCCTCACGAAGGCCCGAACCTGGGTAAAATTGCCCGTGTGATCTCTGTCGTGCTGCCCCACGCTCGTCTGCTCTTTGTGTAACATGTCGCCCCCTGCCGAACCAGCAAGGGGCCTCCAGGTCCCATTCAGCGTGGTTGCCGGTGGTCCCCCGCCACATCTTTGGCACGCCAGGTAGGGGGCTCGCTTGTGCGAACCTGAAGGTGTGTGCAGCGCGTTGACTTTACATGCATCTTCATCTTTGACAACGCCATCGACCATGGCGCCCAAGAAGAAACACGGTCCTTCGGCTCACCCAACCACCTTGAAGGCTCTGCCGCCCGCGGCCTCCAGCACTACCGGGGAGAGCGGAGGCACACGAGGACGCGGACGCTGCTGGGGGAATAGTCGTAGCAGGCGGCACCGTCACCACTTCCCCCATGGGCGACGCAGGAGCAAGAGGCGCCGGAGGAGAGTAGCATCGACAACACCCTGACGGCCACGCCCCCTAAGGTACGGGTGAAGGGGTTACTCCATCTGCGCCCCTTTCCCACGCCGACAGGGACAGCCGCAGCAACGACGCCCACACCGTGAATCGCCACCCTCCAATCGCTCCCACCACGGGTGCAGCCACCGCGTGTGCACTCCCTCTGGGACGGGTCGACCAACCGGCTGCGCCCGATGGAGCCGCTGGCCATCAAGCGCCTTCGCTGCACCACGACCAAGTGGTCGCCTGCAGCAGCAGCGGGGGCGCAGTACTGCCGTTGTCGGCATCGTCAGGAGCCCAGCAATGGCATGGTCATGGTGTGCCTCCATCCAAAGTTGGCTCAGCTTCGCAGAAGCTGGGGGCTCATGGCGAGCTGGCCCACTGTGACCTCCCCAAGCGACAGCAACAGCTCATGCCGCTGACCGCACAGAAGGGGACATCCCCATGGTGCAGTCCCACCATGGCAGCCAGCATGAGCGCAATAGAATCAAGAACCCGACGATGTCTCGATGGCCTCTTCTGACCCTCGATCACGTCCAGGCGAACGACGAACCCCGAAGGATAGGCGGAGAGGGTACATGTGCGTCGTCGTCGAGCACCGCTGTGACGACCTCCGCCGGACCAATGGGTACGGCGGCCCTGGCGTCGATGAGCATGTGCTCGGTATTGGTGGGTGCCTACCTTTCGAGGTTGGCTTCCCTGCCTTTACTCGTGAGCTACGGCAAGTCCGTTGGCCGGCCGTTCACACTTTCAGGCCGGAAATACCCAAGAAGTATGACGGGAGGTTGAACCTGGAGGAGTTCCTGAGCATCTACACCATCACTGTTCAGGCTGCCGGGGGAAGATATGAGAAGGTGTTTGCCAACTACTTCCGTTTGGCCCTCAAGTCCAATGTGAGGTCTTGGCAGATGCACCTACTAGAGGACTCCATTTCGTCATGGACTGACTTGTGCCACGAGTTTGTTGGCGCCTTCATGGGTGGCCATCAAGAACCCGGCAGGCCCAGCGACTTGCAGGTCTTCGACAGAAGGAAGGAGAAACACTCTGTAAGTATTTACAGAGATTCAGCAAAGTTCATAGAAATATCCCAAATATCCATCCGGCAGCCATAATAGCTGCCTTCCAGTCTAATGTGTGCAACCGTCGTATTAATTCCAAGATGAACATACGGTTGCCCAAGACTGTGAAGGATCTTTACACTCTGGTAGATAAGTGTGCTCGGATGGAGGAAGGAAGGAAGTTGCCCTAAGAGGAAGATTGCACCAATGTTGATTTAGAGGATGAGGATTAATCAATGATAACCCACAAGTATATGGGATTGCAATAGTTTTCGAGGGTAGAGTATTCAACCCAAATTTATTGATTCGACACAAGGGGAGCCAAAGAATATTCTCAAGTATTAGCAGCTGAGTTGTCAATTCAACTACACCTGGAAACTTAATATGTGCAGCAAGGTATAAATGGAGTGTTCGGTTGCTAAGTGTTAGTAACTCGAAATAAAAGCTACGGTATAAACGGAGACTAGCTAAAGGTGAGCTGACGATATGTGTTGGAAGTGTTTCCAATGTTGATATGATCAAGCATCGCACGCTCCCTCTACCATTGAGATTGGTGTTAAACCTAAATAATGGTTATTTGGTGTTTGCGTTGAGCATAGACATGATTTGATTATGACTATCGCAATACGGTTATTCATTTAAGGAGAATAATTGTTACTCTGTTTATTTGAATAATACCTTCAATGGTCTTGCACCTAAAATGAATGGTTTATTGAATCTCGGTCGTAGTGATACACATGTTCATGCCAAAAGATATAAGATAGTAATGATAGTACCACCTACTTGTGGCACTGCCACGTAAGTCATATCGGTATAAAACGCATGAAGAAGCTCCATGTTGATGGATCTTTGGGCTCACTCGTTTTTGAAAAGTTTGAGACATGCGAACCATGTCTATTGGTGTATATGCATGAAGAAACTCCATGCAAATGGACCGTTTGGACTCACTTGATTTTTAATCACTTGAGACATGCAAATAATACCACATGGGCAAGATGACTGAAAGCCTCGTTTTCAGTAAAATGGAACCAGAAAGCAACTTGCTGGAAGTAACACATTTTGATGTGTGCAGTCCAATGAGTGCTGAGGCATGTAGTGGATATCGTTATGTTCTTGCTTCATAGATGATTTGAGTAGATGTTGAGTATATTTACTTGATGAGTCACGAGTCTGAATTATTGAAAGGTTCAAGTAATTTCAGGGTGAAGTTGAAAGATCACCGTGACAAGAGGATAAAATATCTATGATATGATCATAGAGATGAATATCTGAATTACGAGTTTGGCGCAGAATTAAGACATTGTGGAAATTGTTTCACAACTAATACAGCCTGGAACACCATAGTGTGATGGTGTGTCCGAACATCATAACTGCACCCTATTGGATATGATGCATACCATGATGTCTCTTATCGAATTACCACGATAGTTTATGGGTTAGGCATTAGAGACAACCGCATTCACTTTAAATAGGGCACCACGTAATTCCGATGAGATGACACCGTATGAACTGTGGTTTAGAGAAACCTAAGCTGTCATTTCTTAAAAGTTTTGGGCTACGACACTTATGTGAAAAAGTTTCAGGCTGATAAGCTCGAACCCAAAGCGGATAAATGCATCTTCATAGGACACCCAAAACAGTTGGGTATACCTCCTGTCTCAGATCCGAAAGCAATAAAGGATTGTTTCAAGAATCGGGTCCTTTCTCGAGGAAAAGTTTCTCTCGAAAGAATTGAGTGGGAGGATGGTGGAGACTTGATGAGGTTGTTGAACCGTCTCTTCAACTAATGTGTGGCAGGGCACAGGAAGTTGTTCCTGTGGCACCTACACCAATTGAAGTGGAAGTTTGTGATAGTGATCATGAAACTTCAGATCAAGTCACTAACAAACCTCGTGGGATGACAAGGATGTGTACTACTTCAGAGTGGTACGTAATCCTGTCTTGGAAGTCATGTTGCTAGACAACAATGAACCTAGGAGCTATGGAGAAGCGATGGTGGGCCTGGATTCCGATAAATGGCTCGAGGCCATAAAATCCGAGAGAGGATCCATGTATGGAAACAAAAGTGTAGACTTTGACAGAATAGCTCGATGGTCGTGAGGCTGTTGAGTATAGATGGATTTTAAAAGGAAGACGGACAATGATGGTAAATGTCACCATTAAGAAAGCTCGACTTGTCGTTAAGAAGTTTCTCGACAAGTTCAAGGAGTTGACTATGATGAGACTTTCTCACTCGTAGCGATGCTAAGAGTCTGTTGGAATTATATTAGCGATTACTGCATTATTTATGAAATCTTGTAGATAGGATGTCAAAACATTGTTTCCTCGACGATTTTCTTGAGGAAAGGCTGTATGTGATACAACCGGAAGGTTTTGTCAATCCTGAAAGATGCTAATAAGTATGCAAAGCTCCAGCAATCCTTCTAAGGACTGGAGTAAGCGTCTCGGAGTTGGAATGTGTGCTTTGATGATGATCAAAGATTTTGGGTTTATACAAAGTTTATGAGAAACTTGTATTTCCAAAGAAGTGAGTGGGAGCACTATAGAATTTCTGATGAATATATGTTGTCGACATATCATAGATCAGAAATGACGTAGAATTTCTGGAAAGCATATAGGGTTATTTGGAAAGTGTTTTTCAATGGAAAGCCTGGATTAAGCTACTTGAGCATTGAGCATCAAGATCTATAAGGATAGATCAAAATGCTTAATGGTACTTTCAAATGAGCACATACCTTGACATGATCTTGAAGGTGTTCAAGATGGATCAGTCAAAGAAGGAGTTCTTGCCTGAGTTCTAAGGTATGAAGTTAAGACTTAAAGCTCGACCACGGCAGAATAGAGAGAAAGGACGAAGGTCGTCCCCTATGCTTAAGACGTAGGCTCTACAGTATGCTATGATGTGTACCGCACCTGAAGTGTGCCTTGCCATGAGTCAGTCAAGGGGTACAAGAGTGATCCAAGAATGGATCACAGGACAGCGGTCAAAGTTATCGTTAGTAACTAGTGGACTAAGGAACTTTTCTCGATTATGGAGGTGGTAAAAGAGTTCGTCGTAAAGGGTTACGTCGATGCAAGCTTAACACCTATCCGGATAGCTCTGAGTAGAGATACCGGATACGTATAATGGAGCAACAATTTAGAATAGCTCCAAGTAGAACAGTTATTTGGAATAGCTCCAAATAGAACGTGGTAGCTGCATCTAGGAGATGACATAGAGATTTGTAAAGCAACATGATCAAACCCAGAACTCATTGAGTGTTAATCACATAGTGATGTGAGCTAGATTATTGACTCTAGTAAACTCTTTGGATGTTGGTTACATGGTGATCTGACCTGTGAGTGTTAATCACATGGCGATGTGAACTGGATTATTGACTCTAGTGCAAGTGGGAGACTGTTGGAAATATGCCCTAGAGGCAATAATAAATTGATTATTATTATATTTCCTTGTTCATGATAATCGTTTATTATCCATTCTAGAATTGTATTGATAGGAAACTCAGATACATTTGTGGATACATAGACAACACCATGTCCCTAGTAAGCCTCTAGTTGACTAGCTCGTTGATCAATAGATGGTTACGGTTTCCTGACCATGGACATTGGATGTCATTGATAACGGGATCACATCATTAGGAGAATGATGTGATGGACAAGACCCAATCCTAAGCATAGCACTAGATTGTGTAGTTCGTAGGCTAAAGCTTTTCTAATGTCAAGTATCATTTCCTTAGACCATGAGATTGTGCAACTCCCGGATACCGTAGGAGTGCTTTGGGTGTGCCAAACGTCACAATGTAACTGGGTGGCTATAAAGGTACACTACGGGTATCTCCGAAAGTGTCTGTTGGGTTGGCACGAATCGAGACTGGGATTTGTCACTCCGTGTAAGCGGAGAGGTATCTCTGGGCCCACTCGGTAGGACATCATCATAATGTGCACAATGTGATCAAGGAGTTGATCACGGGATGATGTGTTACGGAACGAGTAAAGAGACTTGCCGGTAACGAGATTGAACAAGGTATCGGGATACCGACGATCGAATCTCGGGCAAGTATCGTACCGATGGACAAAGGGAATTGTATACGGGATTGATTAAGTCCTTGACATCGTGGTTCATCCGATGAGATCATCGTGGAGTATGTGGGAGCCAACATGGGTATCCAGATCCCGCTGTTGGTTATTGACCGGAGAACGTCTCGGTCATGTCTGCATGTCTCCCGAACCCGTAGGGTCTACACACTTAAGGTTCGATGACGCTAGGGTTATAAAGGAAGTTTGTATGTGGTTACCGAATGTTGTTCGGAGTCCCGGATGAGATCCCAGACGTCACGAGGAGTTCCGGAATGGTCCGGAGGTAAAGATTTATATATGGGAAGTCCTATTTTGGTCACCGGAAGAGTTTCGGGGTTTATCGGTAACGTACCGGGACCACCGGGAGGGTCCCGGGGGTCCACCAAGTGGGGCCACCAACCCCGGAGGCTTGCATGGGCCAAGAGTGGTGAGGGACCAGCCCCTGAGTGGGCTGGTGCGCCTCCCACAAGGCCCAAGGGGCAGCTAGGAGAAAAAAGGGGGAAACCCTAGGCTTAGATGGGCCTAAGGCCCACCCTAGGGGGCGCCTCCCTCTCTCCCCCTCTTGGCCGCCTCCCCTTTCCCATCTAGGGCTGCCGCCCCCCCTAGGGGTGGGAACCCTAGAGGGGGTGCAACCTCCTCCCTCTCCCCTATATATAGTGAGGCCTAGGGCTGCCCATAACACGCGATCTGATCTCTGCCTGTTGGTGCAGCCCTCCCTCTCTCTCTCCTTCCTCTTCTGCGGTGCTTGGCGAAGCCCTGCAGGATTGCCACGCTCCTCCATCACCACCACGCCGTTGTGCTGCTGCTGGATGGAGTCTTCCTCAACCTCTCCCTCTCTCCTTGCTGGATCAAGGCGTGGGAGACGTCACCGGGCTGTACGTGTGTTGAACGCGGAGGTGCCGTCCGTTCGGCACTAGGATCTCCGGTGATTTGGATCACGACGAGTACGACTCCATCAACCCCGTTCACTTGAACGCTTCCGCTTAGCGATCTACAAGGGTATGTAGATGCACTCTCCTTCCCCTCGTTGCTGGTCTCTCCATAGATAGATCTTGGTGACACGTAGGAAAATTTTGAATTTCTGCTACGTTCCCCAACAATACTTGAATTCCCACTTATAAACTCCCGGAACTTTCCGTTTATGCAATCAGGTGTTGGGGATACAGGGGAAGCATAATATCTCACCCAAAACTAGCAACTTCTACATCCAGCTGTATCCATCCTTCAACACATAACCAAGAAACTTCGGAAATCATTTACCTCAACCTTCGAAAAGCATCCGTTATACGAGTTATGGCAATACTCCCAAACTCCCGCCCCAGTACTGGGTGGCGTCGAGGTTATCTCACCAACAACCGCATAAAGGAGATTTTCGATGTCGGCGAAACTCAGGTATTCCAGAACTGCAACGATAAAATTGTGATGACAACACCTCGGAGCTCAACTCCCCGGGACACTGCCACAACCCCTAAATGTCAGGAGGCACCAAGAACAATGTTCTCATCACAAAACCATCGGAAAGATTCCAAGATACCCGTGTGATCCTAATTTTTTTTAGCGAAATTTGAGGAGAGAATAGTCAAAACTCTACGTCAGGATACCTCACCAGAGCGACGAAGGGACTGAGGAGTAAAAAGAATCCTACTCTCCGATATATATAATCCTAAAAGACTCAAAACATTTTTCTAGACTCAACAACGCCAGTGATTCGATCAAGCAGGGGGCTCCTAAGTCGAGGAAGGCTCCGATTACCAACTTGTCACACCCACGATGCGGCTATATCTCCCACGTGTCGGAGCATGACTTAGAGGCATAACCGCATTGTTGGCAATGTCGCAAGAGGGGTAATCTTTACGCATACCATGTACTGAATAAGAAAGAGGTACCGAGTTGGCTTACAATCGCCACTTCACACAACACATGAATATAACATTACATCAGTCAGATACAAACAAGGTCCGACTACGGAACCAAAATAAAATAAGACTACCCCTAATGCAAAAGATCCCCAATCGCCCCGACTGGGCTCCACTACTGATCAACTGGAAACGGAACAACATAACAAACACGGTCTTCATCGAGCTCCTCCTTGAGCTCGGTTGCGTCACCTGCACAGTATCATCGGCACCTGCAAACTGGTTTTGGAAGTAATCTGTGAGTCACGGGGACTCAGCAATCTCACACCCTCGCGATCAAGACTATTTAAACTTATGGGTAGGGAAAATGTATTAGGTGGAGCTGCAGCAAGCACTAGCATATATGGTGGCTAACTTACGCAAATGAGAGCGAGAAGAGAAGGCAATGCACGGTCGTAAACTAGAAGTGATCAAGAAGTGATCCTGAAACTACTTACGTTCAAGCATAACTCCAACACCGTGTTCACTTCCCGGACTCCGCCGAGTAGAGACCATCACGGCTACACACGCATTTGATGCATTTTAGTTAAGTTAAGTGTCAAGTTTTCTACAACCGGACATTAACAAATTCCCATCTGCCCATAACCGCGGGCATGTCTTTCGAAAGGTCAAACCCTGCAGGGGTGTCCCAACTTAGCCCATCACAATCTCTCACGGTCAACGAAGGATATTCCTTCTCCCAGGAAGACCCGATCGGACTTGGAATCCCGGTTACAAGACATTTCGACAATGGTAAAACAAGACTAGCAAAGCCACCCGAATGTGCCGACAAATCCCGATAGGAGCTGCACATATCTCGTTCTCAGGGCACACCGGATTATCCAACGTTCTGGTAGGCCAGCCCAGAGTTGCCCCTGGTGGCCACCGGTAGCTGACAGGTTGGACCAACACTCAGAGGAGCACTAGCCCATGGGTTTAAATAAATATGACCCTTGAGTGTGTAGAACCCAAGGGAAAAAGGCTAGGTGACAAATGGTAAAACCAATGTTGGGCCTTGCTAGAGGAGTTTTATTCAAGGCGAACTGTCAAGGGGTTCCATTATAACCCAACCGCGTAAGGAACGCAAAATCAAGGAACATAACACCGGTATGACGGAAACTAGGGCCGGCAAGAGTGGAACAAAACACCAGGCATAAGGCCGAGCCTTCCACCCTTTACCAAGTATATAGATGCATTAAATTAAATAAGGGATTTTGTGATATCCCAACAAAAACCATGTTCCAACATGGAACAAACTCCAATTTTCACCTGCAACTAGCAACGCTATAAGAGGGGCTGAGCAAAGTGGTAACATAGCCAAACAACGGTTTGCTAGGATAAGGTGGTTAGAGGCTTGGCATGGCAATATGGGAGGCATGATAAATCATGTGGTAGGTATCGCGGAATAGGCATAGCAAAAGAGCGAGCATCTAGCGAGCAAAGATAGAAGTGATTTCAAGGGTATGGTCATCTTGCCTGGAAAGTTCTCCGAGAAGAAGAAAGCTTGATCCTCGAAAGCGTACTCAACGGGTACCTCGAACATGAACTCGTCTCCCGGCTCTACCCAAGCAAGAACACAAGCAAAGGGAACAACCATCAACCATAGTGCAATGCGCAAGCAACATGACGCAAAACATGGCATGATATGCGGGATGTGATATGCAATGCATATGCATGTTTCAGAAAGGAAAGATTGAACCTGGCCTCAACTTGGCAAACCAAGAGTGCCTCTGCAAAGATGAGTTGATTTCGGTCGAAAGCGATATAAAGATCACCGGAAACGGATGCACGGTTTGGAAATGGCAAGGAAAACAATAATGGCGCAAAGCTGCAATTAACAGCACGAGGCCATCTAGATGCATCAAGAACAACAAGCTACTACACTTCAACATATCAACAAAACACATGGCAGTGATCCACTCAAGATGCTTGACAAAAGATGAACACTGAGCTACGGCTAATTCACTCAATAACAGGTTCAAACAAGCATGGCAAAAGTGCAAAAGATATCAGGTTTCACACTTAGTGAAAATAACATGTCAGGAATTTAACATCAGGAAGCAATGTTTAGAGCAAGATAACAACATGCTACAGGAACATATCATGGCAAAGCAAGGCATGGCATGAAGCCACTCAAAGCATACAACAAAAGTCCCTTACTGATCATGAGCCAAAAGGGATCAGAAAATACAATGGCAACCATGTGAACATAGCAAGTTTCGTTAACAGATACAGACTTAGCAGAAAACTGGAACATGGCAAAACAGATTCACGTAGGCATGTTTGCGAGCTCGATGCACTCACCACAAAGCATGGCATGACAAACTAAGCATACACCCGGCAAGTAGACATGGCATAGAAGCTAAACATGGCAAGAACAACCTCATAGCATGCACGGATCAACTACAACAACCTTGGCAAAATTGCTTAACATGTAAACAATCTGCCAGGAACATTTTATAGCAAACGTAGAGCAAGATTGACTCATGCTAGGGTGCTCCATAATTGCAAACAAAGACATGGATGGATAGAGCGTAACATTATCTCAAAATGATCCTTACTGACCTTGCTCAAAAGAGGCATGGATCACTTTGTAGCAACAAGAATACATGGCATAAAAATAACAGCAGGAGAAGGACTTAGTGAAATTCGAAGTCCCTGAAATCAGCAACATCACGACAGCTACTTTGCATGCTTGTGCTAGTCACCACAAAGATCACAAAAATACATGGCATACACCCCTGTAAAGATGGCATGGCATACTTCAAAACACATGTAGAGCTCAAGTTCATAGGAGACACACATTAATCATGGCAAAAATGACAAAAGTCCAATCTCTGATAAGAATCTGGAACTAACATTACATAGCACTCTTGCAATAGCATTTAGGGCATCAAGATGAACTCAAATGGACATGGTGCAATGGAATGAAATGAAGTACTCATCGAGACGAACAATTTGATATGCTAGACGCCCAAAACGGAGCCACGGGTGCAGAGTTATGATGGGATGAATATGGCATGAAAACATGCAGATCTGGGGACTTAGAGAAAATTAGACCTCGCGAGAAAATTCAACTCGGGACGGAGACGTGCGGGACGAGGAGATCCAGGGCGTGGGGCACGTTTGGTTCGGATCCCGATGGATCTCGTCCCACCTGGACGGATCTGACCGGATCCGACTCCGAGG
The DNA here is from genome assembly GCF_003073215.2 of Triticum urartu. Lineage (NCBI taxonomy): Eukaryota > Viridiplantae > Streptophyta > Magnoliopsida > Poales > Poaceae > Triticum > Triticum urartu. The sequence goes on along the minus strand of NC_053024.1, from coordinate 302,066,776 downwards.
AGGGCGGGCGGTCTCCGGCGGGGTCGGCGCGTGCTCCGGCGAGCGGCGCGGGGGCGGTGCCGGTGGAGAGGTGCGGAAGCGGGGCTCGGCAGGCGGGCGGAGGCCGGCGGCGAGCGGAGCAGGCGCGCGGCGCGCGGTGTGCGACGGCGGTGGACGACGCCGGCAAGGCGGCGGCGGAGCCTCGGGCGACGATGGCGGCATGCGCGCGGGAGCGGAGGGCGGCGAGGTGGCGACGGCGCGAGGGCATGCTGCGGTGGTCCGGCGAGGCAGCGGGGTTTCCGGCGACGCGGGCGGTGGCGGAGCCACGACGGGGCAGGGCGGCGGCGGAGAGCGGGCACGGTGCGGCCCGGTTCGGCCCGGGGCGGGCCGGATCTGGGCCCCGGGTGGCCGACGCGGTGGAGACAACGGCGGGGACACGTGGCGGCTCCTGATTCGCGGATGGGCGGCGGCGCGGACACGTCCGGCGGCGGGGAATTTTGTTCGGTGGTGCGAGGTGGAAGGAGCTAGGGTTTGTACCGCGAAAGTTCGGGGGAAGGCACATATATATAGGTAGAGGGAGCTAGGAGAGTCCAAATGAGGTGTGGTTTTCGGCCACGCGATCATGATCGAACGACCGAGATGATGGAGGGGGTTTAGGTGTGTTTTGGGCTACTTTGGAGGGGTGTTGGGCTGCAACACACACGAGGCCTTTTCAGTTCCTCGGTTAGCCGTTGTAGTATCAAACGAAGTCCAAATGGCACGAAACTTGACAGGCGGTCTACCGGTAGTGAACCAAGGCTGCTTGGCAAGTCTCGGTCCAATCTGAGAACGCTTAACACCCGCACATGAAAAGAGGCAAAAGGGGACACCGGATGACATAGGAGCGCCGGATTGCAAAACGGACAACGGGGAAAATGCTCGGATGCATGAGACGAACATGTATGCAAATGCGATGCACATGATGACATGATATGAAATGCATGACACGTAAGAAAATGACAAGGCAACAACAGCGAATAACTGGAAGACACCTGGCATATCGGTCTCGGGGCGTCACAATCTACTACTATTACTCCACACATCGACCGCTATCCAACATGCATCTAGAGTATTAAGTTCAAAAGATAAGAGTAACGCATTAGGCAAGATGACATGATGTAGAGGGATAATCTCAAGCAATATGATATAAACCCCATCTTTTTATCCTCGATGGCAACAATACAATACGTGTCGGTTCCCTTTCTGTCACTGGGACCGAGCACCGCAAGATTGAACCCAAAGCTAAGCACTTCTCACATTGCAAGAAAGATCAATCTAGTAGGCCAAACCAAACTGATAATTCGAAGAGACTTGCAAACATATCAAATCATGCATATAAGAATTCATAGAAGAATCAAATATTGTTCATAGATAATCTTAATCGTAAACCCACAATTCATCGGATCTCGGCAAACACACCGCAAAAAGAATTACATGGATAGACCTCCAAGAACATCGAGGAGAACTCTGTATTGAGATCCAAAGAGAGAGAAGAAGCCATCTAGCTAATAACTATGGACCCGAATGGTATGTGGTAAACTACTCACACATCATCAGAGAGGCTATGGTGTTGATGTAGAAGCCCTCCGTGATCCAATCCCCCTCCGGCAGATCACCGAAATAGGTCCCCAGATGGGATCTCACGGGTACAGAAGGTTCCGACAGTGGAAAAGTGGTTTCATGGCTCCCCTGGATGTTTTCAAGGTATAAGTGTATATATAGGTGAAAGAAGTTGGTCGGTGGAGCTGCGAGGGGCCCATGAGGGTGGGGGCGCGCCTGGCCCCCTTGGACGCGCCGCCCTACCTCGTGGCCTCCTCGCTGCTTCCTTGACGTCCACTCCAAGTCTCCTGGATCACGTTTGTTCCAAAAAAGAGCCTCACGAAGGTTTCATTCCATTTGATATTCCTTTTTATGAAACACTGAAATAGGAAAAAAACAAATTGCACCGGGCTTTCGGTTAATAGGTTTGTCCCAAAAATAATATAAAAGTATATAATAAAGCCCATAAACATCCAAAACAGATAATATAATAGCATGGAACAATAAAAAATTATAGATACGTTCCCCAAGCTTAATTCCTGCTCATCCTCGAGTAGGTAAATGATAAAAACATAATTTTTTATGTCGAATGCTACCTAACATAATTTTCAATGTATTCTTTTTATTGCGGCATGAATGTTTAGATCTGAAAGATTCTGGACAGAAGTTTAATATTGACATAAAAATAATAATACTTCAAGCAATGTTAACCAAGCAATCATGTCTTATCAAAATAACATAGCCCAAGAAAGCTTATCCCTACAAAGTCATATATAGGCCATGCTTCATTGTCATCACACAAAATGCTCTCATCATGCACAACCCCGATGACAAGCCAAGCAATTGTTTCATACTTTAGTCTTTTCAAAAAATTTCAACTTTCACGCAATATATGAGCGCGAGCCTTGCGTAGCAATATGGGTGGAATAGAATATGGTGATGGAGGTTGTGTGAGAAGTTAAAAAGGGAGAAAGTCTCACATTGACGCGATTAATCAACGGGCTATGGAGATGCCCATCAATTGATGTCAATGCAAGGAGTAGAGATTGCCATGCAACGGATGCACTAGAGCTATGAATATATGAAAGCTCAACAAAAGAAACTAAGTGGGTGTGCAACCAACTTGCTTCCTCACGAAGACCTAGGGCATTTGAGGAAGCCCATTTTTGGAATATACAAGCCAAGTTCTATAATGAAAAATTCCCACTAGTATATGGAAGTGACAACATAAGAGACTCTCTATCATGACATAAAAGATTTCAGATAAGAATCAAATATTGTTCATAGATAGACTTGATCATAAACTCACAATTCATCGGATCTCGACAAACACACCGCAGAAAGAGTTACATCTAATAGATCTCCAAGAAGATCGTGGAGAACTTTGTATTGAGATCCAAAGAGAGAGAAGAAGCCATCTAGCTAATAACTAGGGACCCGAAAGTTTGAAGTAAACTACTCACACATCACCGGAGAGGCCATGGAGTTGATGTAGAGGACCTCCGTGATCGATGCCCGCTCCGATGGAGCTCCGGAAAAGGTCCCAAGATGGGATCTCTTGGGTACAGAAGGTTGCGGCGGTGGAAATAGGGTTTCACGGTGCTCCTGGATGTTTTCAGGGTATATGGGTATATATAGGAGGAAGAAGTAGGTCGGTTGAGCCATGAGGGGCCCACGAGGGGGGAGGACTCGCCCAGGGGGGTAGGCGCGCCCCCTGCGTCATGGACTTCTTGTTGATTACTTGACGTCCACTCCAAGTCCTCTGGATCATGTTTGTTCCAAAAATAACTCTCCCGAAGGTTTCATTCTGTTTGGATTCCGTTTGATATTCCTTTTGTGCGGAACACTGAAATAGGAAAAAAAACAGCAATTTGGACTGGGCCTTGGGTTAGTAGGTTAGTCCCAAAAATAATATAAAAGTGTAAAATAAAGCCCATTAACATCCAAAACAGATAATATAATAGCATGGAACAATCAAAAATTATAGATACGTTGGAGACGTATCAGATCCTAAAGGCTTTACTTGGCACAAACACTAATTGAAACATAAAAACACAATCATAGCAGAGGATAGATGATTTATTTATTACTAAACAGGAACAAAAAGCAAGGAACAAAAATAAAATTGGGTTGCCTCCCAACAAGCGCCATCGTTTAACGCCCCTAGCTAGGCATTGATAATTTCAATGATGCTCACATGAGAGACAAGAATTGAAGCACAAAGAGAGCATCATGAAACATGTGACAAACGCATCTAAGTCTAACATACTTCCTATGCATAGGCATCTTATAGGCAAACAAATTATCATAGCAAGAAAAGCTAGCATATGCAAGGAAGCGGAAAGAAACAATAGCAATCTCAACATAACAAGAGGTAATTTAGTAACATGAAAATTTCTACAATCATATTTTCCTCTCTCATAATAATTACATGTGGGATCATAAGAAAATTCAACAAAATAGCTATCACATAAAATATTTTCAACACGATCCACATGCATGCAAAGTTGACACTCTTCCAAAATAGTGGGATTAACATTAAATAAAGTCATGACCTCTCCAAACCCACTTTTATCAAAAATTGCATAAGATTGAACATTCTCCAAATACGTGGGATCTAAAGTTGACACTCTTCCAAACTCACTTTCATTATTATCAATCTTATATTCATCATGGGGCTTAAATAATTTTTCAAGATCATAAGAAGAATCACCCCAATCATGATCATTGCAACACACTAGGAAAAGGGCTAAAGATGAAATTGACACTAATGGCGCACCAGAGAAGTGGTGCGCCACTACTATATACTAATGGCGCACCATGTGGAGATGCTCCATTAGTGTGGAAGACACTAATGGCGCACCAGGCACACGGTGCGCCACTAGTAACAAAATGTTTTTTTTTCATTTTTTCAAACATACTAATGGCGCATCCGGGCAGAGTGCGCCATTAGTAGTTAGAACTACTAATGGCGCACCAGCCATAGAGTGCGCCACTACTGTATTTTTTTTACTTTTTTGCAAAACTACTAATTGCGCACCGTTGCATAGTGCGCCATTACTAGTTTAAACTAGTAATGGCGCACTGTGCCACGGTGCGCCATTAGTATAATTTTTTTTTACTTTTTTGCAAAACTACTAATGGCGCATGTCTGTGTGGTGCGCCATTAGTATGTTGGGTTACTAATGGCGCATGGCTGTGTGGTGCACCATTAGTAACCTGGGACCAGCTAGCTATTTTTGGACAGCCACACCTACACACTCACTTTCCCCACTTCATTCCCCCCACCTCCTTCTCTAAGCTTGTCGGCTGCCTCCTCCACCTCACCTCATTTGCACCATAGATTCATCAAAATTGAGTGTTGAAATTACCTTTTTTTGATAGGTAAGTAAGGGGAAAGCTATCTTCATGTTGTAGATCTACTTTTTTTCTCCCTAGCTCGCTCCAACAACGCGCACATGCACTTTTTGTGGCCTAGCTAGATCTATGTATGTTTGTGGTGTTGCATATATGTTTGTGTTTGCAGGTACCGGTATTTGAAATGCGATAGTTGCCAATATTTTGCCGGAATGTTGATTCATTTCCGTTTCGGCGAGAATTTTGGCACTATGCATTCTTTTTGGTCCTATTTTTAGGGAAAGTCATGCCAAATTTTTTCTTGGTTCTAAAATATCGTTTTGCTCTACCCCGTAGGCGACCATGGTCCGCACGATGACCGAAGGCATCGTGAATAGCTTTTTGAGCTCCGCGAAGGCCGAGATGCTTCAAAAGAACGAGACGGAGATAAGATATCCGTGTCGAAGATGCAAGCTGAAGAGCCTTATTGCGGACCCGGATTCCGGGCAGGTGCGGGACCACCTGCTCTTGCGTGGTTTCATGGATGGCTATCGGTGGCTAGGTGATGAAGATGACTATGAAGTCGTCCATGGGGGCCGGGCAAGAAATGAGGAAGGGCAGCAAGACAACCACCGCGGCTCGGGCGGGCGAGAAGACGAAGAATCTCCAGGACATGATCACGACGGTGATGCTGTACACAGTCATCATGTAGAAGATGCCAGACATGATGATGAGGAAGATGCCGGAGCAGATGAAGGGCATGATCGTGAAGATCTAGATGCCGGAGGAGCAGACAACGATGGACCATCGATGGGCTGGGTGCAGGACCCTCATATTCAGGAGCTGCTTCTCAAGAAGATGGATAACGCAAGAGCTGCTGGCCGAGAGAAAGCCAAGCTGGATCAACTGGAGATAGACGCGGTTACTCCATTGTATGAAGGATGCAGACCCGAGGATACCCGCCTGAAAGTAACGCTCATGGCTTTGGAGATGAAGGTAAAACACAAAATGACCGACGCATGCTTTGATGAGAACATGTCATTCTGGCACGAACATCTTCCCAAGGGGAACAAGTGCCCGACCAGTTTTGAGGAGGCAAAGAAAGTCGTGTGTCCTTTGGATTTACCGCACGTGAAATACCATGTGTGCATGAACAATTGCATCATTTATCGGGGCGAGCACACAGAGTCTACCATATGTCCTGTGTGCGGCATCACTTGATACAAGAAGAGGAAGAAAGCTCCTCGAAAAGTGGTGTGGTACTTTCCGATCACTCCTCATCTGCAGCGGTATTTCGCGGACCCTAAGGTAGCAAAGCTCCTGCGTTGGCACGCGGATAGGGAGGAGAAGAAGCGAGAAGATGACGCAAATGATCCGGAGATAAATAAAAAAGACAAGATGCTGAGTCACCCTAAGGATGGGAGCCAGTGGCAAGCGTTGAACTTCGAACACCCAGAATTTGGGAAGGATCCAAGGAACATCGTGCTGGGCGTGAGCACCGATGGAGTCAATCCGTTTGGCAGCCAGAGAAGCACACATAGCACCTGGCCTGTGTTTGTGTGGATGTACAACCTTCCCCCTGGTTGTGCATGAAGAGGAAGTACATTCACATGAGTATGCTAATTGAAGGGCCGAAACAACCAGGGAACGACATCAAGCTGTATCTAGGGCTGCTGAAAGAGGAGCTAGACACGCTGTGGAAAACGCGAGCCAATATGTGGGACGCCGCAGAGAAAGAATATTTCCCTATGAGAGCCGCACTGCTCACGACGGTGCAGGACTATCTCGGTTATGGATATCTCGCGGGGCAGGTGGTCCACGGATTTTCTGGATGCGTCAAGTGCATGGATGACACAACGTATCGCCAGTAGATAGAGATCCCGGGTCTTCGAAAACCGTGTTCATGGGACATCGAAGGTGGCTTCGCGACGATGACCCGTGGAGGAAATGCAAGGATCTATTCGATGGTGAAACCGAACTCCAAAGACGCCCGCGTATGAGGAGCGGCGAGGAAATAGACGGGCTGTTGAAAAATTGGAAAGATTTCCCACTGCCGGGAAAGAAGCAAAAGGCGCCAGAGCCGGGAAAGAAGTGAAAGGCGCCGGAGCCGCTGCTGAAGGTATGGAAAACGAGGTCTGTTTTCTGGGACTTGCCGTACTTGAAGATCCACCGTGTGCCTCACAGCCTTGATGCCATGCATATCACAAAGAACGTGTGCGAGAATCTGCTTGGTACCCTACTCAACATGCCAGAGAGGACCAAAGATGGGCCGAAAGCAAGGGCAGACTTGAAATCAATGGGCATCAGGCAGGAGCTTCACGCTAATGATGATGATGATGATGATGATGATGAGGCGAAGCAGGACACAGAAAGTCGTCGCAAAGGCAAAAAGTCCAAGAAGACCGGAAATGACTACCCTCCCGCGTGCTTTACTCTAAATCAGGAGGAGATCGAGCAGTTTTTCACCTGCCTCGTAGGAGTAAAACTTCCTTACGGTTACGCGGGGAAGATAAGCAGATACCTAGACCCAGCGAAGCAGAAGTTCAGCGGGATGAAGTCTCATGACTATCACGTGCTGATGACGCAGATACTTCCAGTTGCAATCCGTGGGATCATGGACGCGCACGTCCGTGAAACGCTATTTGGCCTATGCAACTTTTTCGACGTCATATCTCGGAAGTCGGTTGGCGTGAGGCAACTCAGAAGGCTACAGGAAGAGATCGTGGTGATACTATGCGAGCTTGAGATGTACTTCCCGCCCGCATTCTTCGACGTTATGGTGCATCTGCTGGTCCATATCGTGGAGGATATCATCCAACTCGGGCCGACGTTCCTGCACAGCATGATGCCGTTCGAAAGGATGAATGGTGTCATCAAAGGATACGTTCGCAACATGTCACATCCAGAGGGAAGTATAGCCAGGGGCTTTCTGACCGAAGAGTGCATCTCCTACTGCACGAATTATCTAGGCATCGAGAACCCCGTTGGTCTGCCCGTCAACAGGCACCTCGGCAGGCTCGCTAGATGGGGTCACCGTGAGGGTCGCCGCGAAATGCATGTCGACTTCGAGGGTCGACTCGCCGACTTTGAAAGAGCAAACCTAGTCACGCTACAACACATAGACGTGGTCGATCCTTGGGTGGTAGAGCACAAAACCTTTATTGAGAAGACGTACAATGACCGAGGCCAACAGAGGACGGACGGAGATATAATCAAAGAGCACAACTCATGTTTCACGTGTTGGTTCAAGCAGAAGCTTCTGTCGTACCCTTTACATGAGGATTCTTCCGCGGAAGAACAACTCATATTCGCCTTGTCATAGGGCGTCGAGCACAACCTGATGACCTATGAGGCGTACGATATGAATGGCTACACATTCTACACCGAGGACAAGGACATGAAGAGCGATGGTTATCAGAACTCCGGGGTAACAATGGAATCCTACACTGGTAACGACAAGGACAGATACTACGGAAGGATCAAGGAGATCTGGGAGCTGAGCTACGCTGGAGAGAAGGTCCCGATGTTCCGTGTCAGATGGGCCAAGAACGTCCTAAAAGAAGACCGGTATTTCACCACCATGGTTATACCCGAAGCCAAATCCAAGACCGCGGGCGCAAACGTCACATCGAAAAATGAGCCATGGGTACTGGCTTCCCAAGTGGACCAATGCTTCTTCATTACTGACCCATCAAAGCCCAGTCGTGTTGTCGTGAGGAGAGGCAAAAGGAAGATCATCGGAATGGATGGAGTAGCCAATGAGCAAGAGTTCGACAAGTACGGTGACCCGAAGATCGAACATGACGACGACGATGAAGTAGTAGCAGCATACACCACAAGAAGAAGCAGGACCACCCTACCTAAAGGACGTCCGTTCCACAGAAGAACTCCATTTGCGAAAAAGAATGGCAAGAAGATTATGAACAGATAGCTAGCTAAGATCGACTGTATTTAAATCGTAGTCTTCATTTCTCGGTTGTATTTCATGGGCACTTTTTGATATCATGAATATTTTTAAATTTCATGGGCACTTTTTGAATTCATGAATATTTTTTCAAATTTGATGATATTTTTCATATTCAATATGATAAAATATTGAATATTCATGAGGATACTCGATCTCGATCCCCCTCCATCTCGATCTCGATGCCCCTTTATCTCAATTGCTATCCCCCTCCATCTTGATCTCGATCCCACCCGCACCCTCCCCCGCTAGCTCCACCGCCGCCGACGACCCACCGCACCCTCCCCCGCTCCACCGCCGCCGACGAGCACCCCCCGCACCCTCCCCCGCTCCATCACCGCCGACGAGCACCCCCCGCACCCTCCCCGCTCCACCACCGCCGACGAGCACCCCCCGCACCCTCCCCCGCTCCCCGGTGAGCTCCGCCTCCTCTCCCCTCTTCATTTTAAAAAAAAATAATAAAAAAGTGTAGACTACAATTGTTGTTAAACAACAATTATTATTGTTTTTATAAAAAAATATTACTGTTTCATATTCATATTCATTTTCTAAAAATTAATTACATGCAACAAAAAATATAAAAAAATTACTTATGGCGCACCTCTGGCTGGTGCGCCATTGCTATATATAAAGAAAAGATTACTAATGGCGCACCTCTGCCTAGTGCGCCATTGCTATGTAAAAAAAAGATTACTAATGGCGCACCGACCGTGGGTGCGCCATTAGTAAGATTCCCCCCTAGTTAATTCCCTCCCTCTCGCCAGATCCCCTTCGTCACTCTCCCTCGCCAGATCCACTTCCCCCCACTGCCCCGACCCACGCCGCCGCCGCCCCCGCGCCTCCGTCTCCGTCGCCTCCCCCAGTCAGCCCCTACCCTGCCCCCCATCGCCGTCCGCTCCCAATCCACCCCCTCCCTCTCGTTCACCGCACCCACCCACCCCCTCCCTCGCCTTCCCAGCCCTCGAAACCCTAGAAACCCGTGACGCTCCACCGTGCCTTCTCCGCTCGAGCTCCACCGTGCGAGGCGACAGGCAAGGCGGCGGGCAGAATCTGCTTCAACACCGGGCCGGCGAGCCGCGGAACCAGGGCGCGACGGTGCTCGACCCCTCCACCCCCCCTCCACCTCTTCTTCCTCAGGTCGCCGCTGTCTTCCTCAACTCCGGCCACCTCTGTTGCTACTAAGCTGTCGCAGGGCCTCCTTGCGCCTCCCCAGTGAGCTCCGGCTCCTCTCCCCTCTTCCTTCTCGCAAACACTCTGTTTGTCCAGCAAATCGGCGATGGACAGAAGCAGCGGTGGTGCCGGAGTTGAGTTCAGTTAGTAGAACTAGCGCTAGTTCCTTCCGTGATCTTGTAGGCCGAGAGGTGGGTCTCTGGTGAAGCTGGAATTGCAGAAGCTTTCACCCGAGTTAGCCTGAATGTGATGTGGTCGATGTTGAGATGTCTCCTCTATGTAGTCTGTAGGTTGTTCTACTTTTAGGTACCGTGGGCTATGAAGTGAACTTGCCGGGTTTAACCATCTGACCTCTTATGTATATATTAGTATCTAAGATCAGCAGACATTAGTCAATTTGTGCGCCTGGTTAGTGACTTGTGGAGTTGGCCCGGTTAATGCTTTGCTCTGTGATGCAAGATGTTAGGCTCTGGCACTTTACAGAGTTTTTTGTGAAATCCCTAACTGTGAGTCTTGCTAGTGATCTAATTGTGATAATCCTGCTCACATCCCCACTTGCAACAGAGGCAGGCAATGCCTCTATATGCTCTGTTTTACTGCCTAGCTAGAGCACAAACCTAGCCCCAGTTGTGTATTCCCAATTGCTAGTGGTCTAACTGATGTTTCCCTAGTTGGGTGAGACTGACCTGTCTCTTTCTTGGAGGAGACAGATCAAACAAGTGTTGTCAGTTTTTGTTTGAACTTCAAAGAGTGTTGTGACTTGGCTCTTAATAAAAAGAGTGTTGTCAGTTTTTGTTTGAACTTTGTTTGACTGGAGGAAATTACTCTTAAATGCTAGTCCTATTCTGGTGGAGATTTTTCTTGTCCTGAGTTACACTGAAGATATTTTTCTGATAATATTATAAAAACTGTCTGGTGTGTGTTAAACTTGTATCTTCTAGCTTAAGTTTAACTTGTCCTGAGTTACACTCAAGTTATAATGTGTTTAACTTGTAGATTCTAGCTTAAGTGAGTAGCCAATACTGTAGTCAGTAGCTTAACTTGTTGAAGTACTGCTAGTTAGTTGTACTGATATTAAATGATGCCTGAAATGATGTATCATGTATCTTTAGCATGATCTGTTTCAGATAATAAATGATGCTTGAAATGAATTCTTGTGTAAGTGAAGGCTCGCTATGTTGTTGCACCCAGCTATTTTCTGTTTCCTCATTTGGATTACTCAGTTATTTAGTTTATTATTACTTGGGAAAAGTACTGTGAGAAAAAAATGATTATCTACATTGCATTGTTAAATGTTGTACTTGGGCACAATACCTTTTCATCCATCATTTACACTGTGAATCCAATACTAGTTGCCCATGCTGATTATTTCACTTCAAACAGGCCACCTAGTGGCACAAAGCTCCATCAGAAACAGAATCAAAGATGGCCATGCCATGCTTGGCAGTAGCAGAAGTGACATGGAGCAGTGTAGTGGCATGGCCATTGACCTGTGGCTGGCATCTAGACACCACACACATACATACAGAGGCACATTGACTATTACTATGGCAAGTACTGTGTCAAGTACTCCATGTGTTTTTGTTGGCAGTTTATCATGAAATTGCAGGTACCCCGAGAGGCCCTTGAGTTTGCCGGAATGTCGATTAACTTCCGTTCCGGCAAATTCGGGTACTCCATATGTCCTATTTTCAGCAAAGGTCATGCTGAATTTTTCCGTGAATTTTAGCATGACTTTGCTAAAAATAGGACATATGGGGTACTTGCGACTAATGCATGGGCCGGGGTATCTTAGTACTTAGTTAAGTAGGATCAACTGCCCCGCCATTCTTGCTGCATTAAACCATAGGTGGCAATAGAGCCAAGTGATCAGGCCCAACTTAGAATTCTCCTTAGCATCGATAAACCCTAGATGATAAACCCAACATAGGTGGCAATAGAGCCAAGTGATTAGTGCCAAGTGATTAGGCCCAACCTAGGGTGCCTTGGCTTGGGCTTTTAGGGTGCCTCGGCGTCGACAAACCCTAAATGATAAAAGCTTAGCTTTTAGGATGCCTCGGTGTCGACAAACCCTAAATGATGAGACCATGATCTTGTTCCTTGACAATAACCAACTTTTTGACCAAACTTTTTTCCTATTTAGAAAGAAACATGCCCCACAACGATGAGGCCGGCGGTTCGGGCGGCAAGAAATTCTGGGAGCTGTCCCAGGAGTTGGAGGAAGAACCTCACCGCTATGAGGACGCCGCGGAAGACACCGATCCTGACTACACAACCCCTAGTGGAGTCGGGGATGACACCACTGATGATGGCGCCGCGGATGCCACCACTGATGATGGCGGCGCACACACAGATGGCAGCCAACCGAAGAGGCAACGAAAGGACCGGCGCCCGAACGTGCTCGGCACCGTCAGGGAGGAATTTACTGAAGTGAACTCCGACGGGCATCCGACGGCACCCAAACACATAGTCAAGGGGTACTCGGTTCAGCTCGGGTGCATTCTCCGGAGCACCGCCTCGATCAACACCGAGAACCTAAGGCATAAGGACCGAGGGAATTTTCGCAGCCGCCTCTTCACGAAGCTGCATGAACGATACAAGTTCCCAGCTGAGTTTGCAAACACACGCCTCTCGAGGAATAAAGTGAATGGTGCCGCCCTCACGAGGATGAGCACGGCCCTATCTACCTGGAATAGCACGGTGAAGGCAATGATTGACAAAGGTGATAGTTATGAGAAGATCAAGGCAAAATATCCTTTGATTAGTGAAGATGACTACAAGGAGTTCAAGATCAAGTGCAAGAGCCCCGCAACCTCCGAATCAAGTTAGTGGGGGAAAGAAATGTGGCAGTTGAACATAGGGGTTCACCAACTCGGTCCCGGCGGTTACAGAGTGGCGGAGCCTATATGGGACAAGGAGGACGCGGAGCGTGTCGAGCAAGGCCTACCGCCCTGCTTCGAGAAATACCGTGACAAGCAGACCAGGAACTTTCTCAGGGCCCGGTACAAGGAGGACCCGGTAACAAAGGAGCTTACCACGGATCTGAAGACCAAGGCGCTTGAGCTTGTTCTGGTAAGGAATACACCCCCACATAATTAGCTCCATATGGTTGCATTCTAATTAATCCCCAATATTTCTAAATGGTTCATGTTCCTTCCGCAGGACAAAGAAAGCAGTAGCGCGGGGTCGTCTCAGAGCTCCCCTTTCGACACCCCTTTGAGCAGGGTGTTGAACGTAATGAAAAACAAGGATAACTCAGTAAGCCAACGTCAGCTGGTCGTGTGGCCGGCAAAGGCTTGTCCACAAAATGGTCATCATACTATACCCCTGGTGGGCGAAAGGAGAAAAAGACCAGCTCGGAAAGCCAGTTGCACGAGGTTGAAGCACTCAACGCGCAAGTGGCGCGGATTTCGGAGATGGTCCAAGAGCAAGTACAACAACAACTGGGATCGACGCTCACCGGCATTATTCCTACCTTGATTCAAGGGATAACGACGTGGATTGCGGGTGGCCAACAGGGGCCGCCCCCGATTCCCAGCTTCACGGCCAGCAACTCGCACAACGCACAGGCGGCGCCATTGGTGTCTCCAGCGACGGTGGTATTGGTGTCTACGGCGGCGGCGGCATTGGTGTCTCCGACGGCGGTGGTATTGGTGTCTCTGACGCCGGCATTGGAGCTTAATGCACCCGGGTGTACGCCGACCGGCACCTCGCCAGCAAGCGGCCCCTCCGTCAGTTGCACGCCCGCCGTTGACGGTGCCTCGACATTAGCCGAGCTCGATGGCATCACGGTAACTAAGCCTCTCGGCCGAGGACTTCATCTCCTTGCCTTTGACTGGGCATCCCTGACGCCTTACATGTTTTCGCAGGGCACCGCCGACGTTCCTTGCACTCTCCTACACTTCATGGGCGGCGAGTTGGTCGATGTCGCCAAGGGAAGAATCGTTCAACCGAGCAACCCCGTGTTCCATGGTAATCCAATGCCACCCACAATGTATAGGGTTGAAGTGGTTCGGGTGCTGCCAGGCTGCGACGAGCTGTTACCTCCGATTCGACCCGCTGGGGCCGACGAAGAAGATGAGATGATCCTCAACGCTTGCATAAGTTGGCCCCTGCTTTGGCCGAAGAGCCAGATTCGTTTGGGGGCGGGGGACACCACCCCACAGACAAGACCGCCAGTCGTGCTGGCGCCAAGCCATGGCAAGAATGCCGCAACGCTACCAGACATGCCGGACATCCCTATGGCACAGGATCCGGACATGCATATGGCACAAGATCCGGACGACGACGACAACGGTACATTTACCAGCGTCGATAAGTACTTTGCCGAACATGGGTACGATGACGAGTTCTGCGGGCCTCCTTCTCAAGAACCCAACCAAGACGACCGCGATCTAGCTGGTACGTCGGAGAAACCCAGTTGCAACAGGCGTCGTCTTGCGTTCAGTTCTCAGGAGACGCCTCTAGCTGCCGCCTTCACCGAGCCTCAGATAGCTGAGGTGCGAAATATTATCAGCCCCAACACGCTCAAGAAGGCGGTCCTTGAGAAGAACTCGGTCCCATTACAACAGATCAAGAAGAAGAGCCGGAAACGGCAGACTAAAAAGGGCGCCGGTGCGAGCCAGCCGGCACCGAGTACGATCCGTGCTCAGGACGGGCCTCCTTCACCTAAGGATATCTCGAGGAGGGTGCATGTGGCGGGTAGGGCGATGCTACCGACAAATATGCTCAATGCTGCAACCGGTGCTATGCGGAGTCTGCACGACAGTGTTCTTTCTTTGGAGAAGCGGCGTCTAAGAGAGAATGATGTGGCATACCCGGTTTTCGTGGCCAAGGTGCCATAGGGCAAGGGCTTTGTGGATGGTGACATCGGGGGTACAATCGTCCTGCGGTTTGATGACATCTTTGCTATGTTTAACCTTCATCCGCTGCACTACACCTTCGTTCGGCTGTTTTCGCTGAGTATGGAGATGCCGATCATTAGAGAAAAGACCCCGGACATCATGATCGTCGACCCCTTCTACATGCGTGCCAAGCTCTTGAGCAGCGCTGGGGACCGCCAAGTCGCGAGTTCACACCTCGAAGACGTCATTCTGGCAAACCCAGATAAGGATAACTTCCTTGTGGCTTACTTTCCCGAGTAAGTCATCCCTTAACTGCCCCGTAACATATGATTTCTTAGATTTCGATCGTTCTTTTTTTTCTAACATTCCGTGTTCTGTGCAGTGACACACATTGCACACTCATCCTCTTAAGCCCGAAATATTCCATGGCCACGTATTTTGACCCCAACCGTAACTCCAAGATAGACTACACAAATATCAAGAAAGTTCTTGATGATGTTCTCCCCAGCTATGCCTAATCTGGAGGCACCTTCACCAGGGCAGTTCGTAAGTACGGCAAGCACGTGTTCGCCCACAATACGACGTTCTGCTGCGTCAAGCAGCCGCCTGGCGGTCAGAAGGATGCCTACTATGCCCTCCATCACATGCGGGCGATCGTAAGGGACCATCATCACCTCTGCTACCAAATAATCTCAAAGATTGGGCCGCGAGCTTGTCGGCAATCCAAGACGCAGACATCAGACAAGAATTCTTTAGCATCCAGTCGGAGTTTGCGGACATCATCCATCAAGATGTCCTTCATACCTCGGGGCAGTTCTACCTCAGATATCAACCGTCCAACAGGGAGATAGACGGAACGCTACAAATGCAGGCTGACAACGCCCGTGATTTCATGACCATCACGACAGACGGCGGCTTCATCCACGCTCCGGTCCCATGAGTCGAGTCGACAGTAGTGATGCTATGTGTAGTTCTGAAACATTGATTGGCTCATGTTGTAATTAAACTTCAATGAACTTGTATGTCTCTTTGGTTTGGACAGCCGTTCAACTTAGATGTAATCGATGTTATTTATTAGTAGGGCCATGAATCGTGCTATTAATGTCATGTCTTGCTTTTCTCTTCCGATCCTTTTGTTGCATACTTATATATTGCTTATGTATGTATTGTCTGTTGTTTGGCTTGTGCATAGAGATGCCGTCGTATGTCGTGTACAAGGGTAAGGTTCCCGGAGTCTACGACGACTGGGAGGAGTGTCGGAGACAGGTTCACCGTTTCAGTGGTAACAGTTACAAAGGGTACACCACTAGGGCGGAGGTAGAATCTAGATACGCCCGCTATCTAGCGGGAGAGAGGAGGGAGTGTTGGAGGAACCGGATGAAGACCAGTTTCATCACATGATGCTCATCGTGATGACCGCAACTCTCTTCTATGTGATGGTAGTGTAGATGATCGATATCGACTTGTAATGTGAAGACAAACTCGATACTCGTGGTCTCGAGACTTGTAATGTTTTATCTTTCTTTGGTCTTTTGAATTCGGAGACTAATATGATGGATTGTATTCGGAGACTAATCTTCTATTGTATTCGATGAATCTGCTGTTGCTGTGTGCTACTGTCTATATTCTGTCAAATAATATATTTTGTAACCTGTGCAAAAATCAGAAAAGTAAAAAAAATAAAACCTAATATTCATACTAATGGCGCATCACTACAGAGTGCGCCATTAGTATGCCAAAGTATACTAATGGCGCATCACCAAACAGTGCGCCATTAGTATGCCAAGTATACTAATGGCGCATCCATCCGCAGTGTGCCATTAGTGTGCCAAAGCACATGGTTAAATATGGCCCCTGTGAGGCATACTAATGGTGCATGGTGTTATATACTGATGGCGCACTGGGTGGTGCGCCATTAGTATACCAGATACTAATGGCGCATCAGTGGTGCACCATTAGTAATAAATACTAGTGGCGTGATACTAATGGCACACCAGTGATGCGCCATTAGTAGGCAAAACTGGTGCACCATTAGTAGGCCTTTTCCTAGTAGTGCAAGAAGTAGTGGACATAGCAAAACTAGCATCCCCAAGCTTAGGGTTTTGCATATTATTAGCACAATTGACATTCATAGAATTTATAATAACATCATTGCAATCATGCTTTTTATTCAAAGATCTATCGTGAATCACTTTATAACGCACTTCATCACGATTTTTAGATTCACGAATTTCAAGCAAAACTCCATAAAGATAATCTAGTGCACTCAACTCACTAGCTATTGGTTCATCATAATTGGATCTTTTAAAAATATTAGCAAGAGGATGAGGATCCATAACAATAGATATTTAGCAAGTGTAGATCCAAGCTAATAGAAGCCACATAGTAACACGAGCAAACAGAAGGGCAAACGGAAGAGGGCGCATAAAACAACAAAGGTGAAGTGGGGGAGAGGAGAACGAGAGCAAATGGCAAATAATGTAATGC
This sequence comes from Triticum urartu, assembly GCF_003073215.2. NCBI lineage: Eukaryota > Viridiplantae > Streptophyta > Magnoliopsida > Poales > Poaceae > Triticum > Triticum urartu. The sequence goes on along the minus strand of NC_053024.1, from coordinate 302,049,418 downwards.
GAAGGATAAGAGTTTGTGATGGGTACTTGGTATGTCTTGACTTGTGCATAGATCTCCCCGGCAACGGTGCCAGAAATGGCTAGTTGTCGGGAGATCAAATCTCGACTTGACTTGGTGCAAATATCCCCGACAACGGCGCCAGAAATCCTTCTTGCTACCTCTTGAGCATGCATTGGTTTTCCCTTGAAGACGAAAGGGTGATGCAGCAAAGTAGCGTAAGTATTTCCCTCAGTTTTTGAGAACCAAGGTATCAATCCAGTAGGAGACTACACGCGATTCACCTATTACCTGCACAAACAAAGAAGAACCTCACAACCAACGCGATAAAGGGGTTGCCAATCCCTTCACGGTCACTTACGAAAGTGAGATCTGATAGAGATAATAAGATAAATATTTTTGGTATTTTTGTTGTATAGATGAAAAGTAAAGATTGCAAAATAAATAGTAAACTAGAATTGGAGACCGGAAACTTATATAATGTAAAGTAGACCCGGGGGCCATAGGTTTCACTAGTGGCTTCTCTAAAGATAGCATATATTACGGTGGGTGAACAAATTACTTCCGAGCAATTGATAGAAAAGCGCATAGTTATGACGATATCTAGGCATGGTCATGAACATAGGCATCACGTCCGTGTCAAGTAGACCGAGACGATTCTTCATCTACTACTATTACTCCACACATCGACCGCTATCCAGCATGCATCTAGAGTATTAAGTTCAAAAGAACAGATTAACGCATTTGGCAAGATGACATGATGTAGAGGGATAAACTCAAGCAATATAATATAAACCCCATCTTTTTATCCTCGATGGCAACAATACAATACGTGTCGGTTCCCTTTCTGTCACTGGGATCGAGCACCACAAGATTGAACCCAAAGCTAAGCACTTCTCCCATTGCAAGAAAGATCAATCTAGTAAGCCAAACCAAACTGATAATTCGAAGAGACTTGCAAAGATATCAAATCATCCATATAAGAATTCAGAGAATAATCAAATATTGTTCATAGATAATCTTAATCATAAACCCACAATTCATCGGATCTTAGCAAACACACCGCAAAAAGAATTACATCGAATAGATCTCCAAGAACATCGAGGAGAACTTTGTATTGAGATCCAAAGAGAGAGAAGAAGTCATCTAGCTAATAACTATGGACCCGAATGGTCTGTGGTAAACTACTCACACATCATCGCATAGGCTATGGTGTTGATGTAGAAGCCCTCCGTAATTGAATCCCCCTCCGGCAGATCGCCGGAAAAGGTCCCCAGATGGGATCTTACGGGTACAGAAGGTTGCAGTGGTGGAAAAGTGGTTTCGTGGCTCCCCTAGATGTTTTCAGGGTATAAGAGTACATATAGGCAAAAGAAGTAGGTCAGTGGAGCTACGAGGGGCCCACGAGGGTGGGGGCACGCCTGGCCCCCCTGGGCGCGCCGCCCTACCTCATGGCTGCCTCGCTGCTTCCTTGACGTCCACTCCAATTCTCCTGGATCATGTTTGTTCCAAAAAAGATCCTCGCGAAGGTTTCATTCCGTTTGGATTCCATTTGATATTCCTTTTCTGCGAAACACTGAAATAGGCAAAAAAATAGCAATTTGCACTAGGCTTTCGTTTAATTGGTTAGTCCCAAAAATAATATAAAAGTGTATAATAAAGCCCATAAACATCCAAAATAGATAATATAATAGCATGGAACAATTAAGAATTATAGATACATTGGAGACGTATAAGTGTGCGATGCGGGGCATACAGTTCAGTTAAATGAACTGTTTGCGATGAGGCAGAACAAAAGAAATGGGCAGCCAGGTGAAGGCGTGTGCAATATACGGCATACAGTTCACTCAGATAAACTATTTGTGATGAGGCGGAACAATAGAAACGGGTAGCCAGATGAAGGTGTGTGCGATATATGACATATAGTTCGCTCGGATGAACTGTTTGCGTTGAGCCAAGAGAATAGAAACGGTTCAACTTAACAAGATGTGTGTGATACACGGCAAATAGTTCTGTAATTGGAAATGTGTGGGAAGACCGATAACAACACAGACGATTCCTTTTAACAAGTCATGTGTGTTGTGAGCAAACGATTGCTGGTATACAATTGTGAGTGATTGATGAAATCATCACCGACGGGTTCCATTGTTTAGTCCGTGTGCGATGTGATTTGCTCTGTCTACAGAGCATCAACATATATACTTAAAAATACATCATTGCAAAACCAAATTAAGCATAAATTACACAAGTGACTACACACATAACATTTCCACACACCAATGTAAGCAATTACATGCATACTAAAGTAGTAGAAACGAGGATCCAATCATCTACTTATTTTTGCAACGACGCTTGCCATTGCTCTGCTTCTAGCTGGACCGCTAGCCGTTTTGGGGAAGGAGGCACTTCCTCATGTCAACGATCTGCATGTACATGTCGTGGCTCGTGTATGCCTCTTTGGCCGCATACACAACGTGTGATTTGTCAAGTTTCTCCATCCAGGCCGTGTGCCAGACACGCTTGTCCTTGTTGCGGGAATCCTTTATGTTTCTGTAGTAGAGGTCGATGATGGGCTCGGTGAGGTGAACTAGTGAGTCCTTCTCATGCTCCTTGCTACCACATATCTTGTATTGGCCCTGGATGTCGACAAGATTCTGGAAGGCGATGCCTGAATTCTTGAGCACCTTTACAGCGTTGGTGATGTCCACCGTAGTGAACATGTAGTGGGGGATGTTGACAAACCTGGCAAAATGCTTGGAAGGCCTTGTGGCCAAGCAGTAGTGGTAGACAAGGACGTGGTTGCGCACACACATATGGGCGACGACGACCTTGGGACGAGACCCGACACGAGCGTGGGTGTACTCAAGGTCGATCCCAATGACCTTGTACTTCTCCTTGGCAAGCAATAGCTCCATGATGTGGATGGAGTGCTCCACCAAGAACGGGTAGTTGGTGTACACCACCGATAGCTTCGTGAACCTTCTGTGGGTGTCCACCACAACATTCATGGTGAACTGCTGCTCGTCGTCGGCAGCCGCTCGAAACGCCATAGGAGCACGTAGGATACCCTCTAAAAATTTGTCGTGCTAGGTGTGCTTCTTTGCAATGGTGGGGCACGATTGAAAGGTTGAAGAGACACAAGGGTTAAATGGCCGATGAAATAAATGGGGGCCAGCCAGCCCATAAGTTTCATGCCTTGTCATGGCATTCATAGCGGAGGATTCCGGCGCACGCTTGACAACACCGCACCGCACGCGTTTCGTTTGACCACGCGTGGGCTCGAAGAGGCGCCAAATGTATTATCGATGAGCCTGTTCCCGCGCTACCGCGCAGTTTACCGTGCAAGCTTCCCGCCTGGCTAGTTTAGGCGTCAGCTAGAAGAGGGACAAATCATGGGCGTTTATTGGCAAAAAGCTTTGTAAAAACGAAGTGTGTGGAATGACTTTAGTCATAAGTTTACCCGTGGGTGATGAGGTCAAAGTTACACAGAAGGGTGATGATGGGCACTCAAGTGCGATAATTAATTCTACACTCTACAGGGCACACAGTTGAAGAAACCAACTGTGTGCAATAATATCAAAGATCACAGTCGAGTTAGCTATACATATCGTGTGCTATGAGATCGACTAGGTAAACAGATTCGAGAATGGTTAATAAAATCTAAGTCCGTTGCATATTAAGGTCAAAATAGTGCTACTAATATATGAGTCTCATACTAATGCCATTTCCGCGATTATACCACAAAAGCTCGAAATATTACAAGGTTCAAATTCCAGAGTTATATGGCTCAAATTCGAAGACTACAAGGTTCAAACTGATATTAGAAATGAAATTCAGCTCATCAGTAGCAAATGCTTGATACGTCTCCAACGTATCTATAATTTTTGATTGCTCCATGCTATATTATCTACTGTTTTGGACATTATTGGGCTTTATTATCCACTTTTATATTATTTTTGGGACTAACCTATTAACCGGAGGCCCAGCCCAGAATTGTTGTTTTTGCCTATTTTAGGGTTTCGAAGAAAAGGAATATCAAATGAAGTCCAAACGGAATGAAACCTTCGGGAACGTGATTTTCTCACCGAACAAGATCCAGTAGACTTGGACCCTACGTCAAGCAACCAACAGGGAAGCCACGAGGTAGGGGCACGCCTACCCCCCCCCCCCCGGTGCGCCCTCCACCCTCGTGGGCCCCCTGTTGCTCCACCGACGTACTCCTTCCTTCTATATATATACCTACGTACCCCCAAACGATCAGATAGGAGGCAAAAACCTAATTCTACTGCCTCAACCTTCTTTATCCATGAGATCCCATCTTGGGGCATGTTTCGGAGCTCCGGTGGAGGAGGCATCCATCACAGAGGGCTTCTACATCAACACCATAGCCTCTCCGATGAAGTGTGAGTAGTTTACCTCAGACCTTCGGGTCCATAGTTATTAGCTAGATGGCTTCTTCTCTCTTTTTGGATCTCAATACAATGTTCTCCCCCTTTCTTGTGGAGATCTATTCGATGTAATCTTCTTTTTGCAGTGTGTTTGTTGAGACCGATGAATTGTGGGTTTATGATCAAGATTATCTATGAACAATATTTGAATCTTCTCTGAATTCTTTTATGTATGATTGGTTATCTTTGCATTCTCTTCGAATTATCAGTTTGGTTTGGCCTACTAGATTGATCTTTCTTGCAATGGGAGAAGTTCTTAGCTTTGGGTTCAATTTTGCGGTGTCCTTTCCCAGTGACAGTAGGGGCAGCAAGGCACATATTGTGTTGTCGCCATCGAGGATAACAAGATGGTTTTTTTTATCATATTGCATGAATTTATCCCTCTACATCATGTCATCTTGCTTAAGGCGTTACTCTGTTTTCATGAACTTAATACTCTAGATGCATGCTGGATAGCGGTCGATGAGTGGAGTAATAGTAGTAGATGCAGGCAGGAGTCGGTCTACTTGTCTCGGACGTGATGCCTATATACATGATCATACCTATATATTCTCATAACTATGCTCAATTCTGTCAATTGCTCAACAGTAATCCGTTCACCCACTGTAAAATACTTATGCTATTGAGAGAAGCCACTAGTGAAACCTATGGCCCTCGGGTCTGTCTTCATCATATTAATCTTCCAATACTTAGTTATTTCCTTTGCTTTTTTACTTTGCTTTTATTTTACTTTGCCTCTTTATCATAAAAATACCAAAAATATTATCTTATCATATCTATCAAATCTCACTCTCGTAAGTGACCGTGAAGGGATTGACAACCCCTTATCGCATTGGTTGTGAGGAGTTATTTTTTTTGTGGAGGTACAAGGGACTCATGCGCAGCCTCCTACTGGATCGATACCTTGGTTCTCAAAAACTGAGGGAAATACTTACGCTACTTTACTGCATCATCCTTTCCTCTTCAAGGAAATCCAACACAGTGCTCAAGAGGTAGCAAGAAAGATTTCTGGCGCCGTTGCCGGGGAGGTTCGTGCAAGTTAAGATTTGACTCCCAACAACGAGCCATTTCTGGCGCCGTTGCCGGGGAGTCTACGCAAAAGTCAACATACCAAGTACCCATCACAAGCCTTATCTCCCGCATTACATTATTTGCCATTTGCCTCTTGTTTTCCTCTCCCCCACTTCACCCTTGCCGTTTTATTCGCCCTCTCTCTCTCTATCCTCCCTCTCTTTCTCTATTTGCCTCTTTTCGCTCACTTTTCCCTCGCCATGTCGGAACCAAAAAGAATTGGGGGTTCTCTCCCAAGTTCTAGTGCTTTAGACAATCCTGCTATCTTATCTAAAATCATAAATTGGAATGCTATGGAAAAACTTGCCAGAGTTATCAATGGGAACCTTAGTAATTTTGATGAAGATGATTCTGGAATTTTTCGTTATTTACTTGATCAATCTTTGAAAGATGCTTGGGATAGGCTGTTAAGGATCCGGGCTAGCTATGTACCCCAATATCAAATTGAGGTTTACTTAAAAGGCTTTTATGTTGGGCTGCCCTCTTCATTCAAACAATTTTTAGATGCTATTTTCGAGGAGGGTTTTCTTGAAGGGGACCCTATAGATACCTATAAGAGTATGAAAACTATATTTGGGCACCCCATTAACGAGAAATCTGAAATCACATCTCTTTTGCTTTCTTACCAAAACGAATCTCTTAAAGAGATAAAAGCTAGCCTAGACGCCAATTTCCGCAACATTCTTAATCTTTCTTCTACCATTAATGGACATGTACTTTGTCAAAATACAAAAATTAATTCCATAGGTAACAAGTTTGCTCTCTTTTTCCCTAAAACCAAAGATGGCAATACCTAGATCTATCCTTGCTTTTTATGCCTAGCTAGGGGCGTTAAACGATAGCGCTTGTTGGGAGGCAACCCAATTTTATTTTTATTCCTTGATTTTTTCTCCTGTTTAGTAATAAATAATTTACCTAGCCTCTATTTTGGTTGTGTTTTTTGTGTTTAATTAGTGTTTGTGCCAAGTAGAACCGTTGGGAAGACTTGGGGAAAGTCTTGTTATCTTGCTGTAAAAAACAGAAACTTTAGCACTCACGAGAACTGCTGCCATTTTTATTAAGAAAGTGCTATTTAGTTAATTATTTCTTAAGATGATTAATAGGTAAATTCCTCACGTCCAGAAATTTATTTTAGAATTTTTGGAGTTCCAGATCTTGCGCTAGCTACAGATTACTACAGACTGTTCTGTTTTTGACAGATTCTGTTTTTCGTGTGTTGTTTGCTTATTTTGATGAATCTATGGCTAGTAAAATATTTTATAAACCATAGAGAAGCTGGAATACAGTAGGCTTAACACAAATATAAATAAAGAATGAGTTCATTACAGTATCTTGAAGTGGTCTTTTGTTTTCTTTCGCTAACGGAGCTCACGAGATTTTCTACTTTAAGTTTTGTGTTGTGAAGTTTTCAAGTTTTGGGTAAAGATTTGATGGATTATGGAATAAGGAGTGGCAAGAGCCTAAGCTTGGGGATGCCCATGGCACCCCCAAGATAATCTAAGGACACCTAAAATCCAAAGCTTGGGGATTCCCCGGAAGGCATCCCCTCTTTCGTCTACTTCTATCAGTAACTGTACTTGGAGCTATATTTTTATTCACCGCATGATATGTGTTTTGCTTGGAGCGTCTTGTATGATTTGAGTCTTTGCTTTTTAGTTTATCACAATCATCCTTTCTTTACACACCTTTCGAGAGAGCCATACATGATTTGGAATTTGTTAGAATACTCTATGTGCTTCGCTTATATCATTTGAGTTATATAGTTTTGCTCTAGTACTTCACTTATATTTTTTGAGCACGGTGGTGGAATTGTTTTATAGAAGCTATTGATCTCTCATGCTTCATTAGATTATTTTGAGAATCTTAAATAGCATGGTAATTTGCTTAAATAATCCTAATATGCTTGGTATTCAAGAATAGTAAAAACTTTCTTATGAGTGTGTTGAATACTATGAGAAGTTTGATACTTGATAATTGTTTTGAGATATGAAGATGGTGACATTAGAGTCATGCTAGTTGAGTACTTGTGAATTTGAGAAATACTTGTGTTGAAGTTTGTGATTCCCGTAGCATGCACGTATGGTGAGCCGTTATGTGATGAAGTCGGAGCATGATTTATTTATTGATTGTCCTCCTTATGAGTGGCGGTCGGGGACGAGCGATGGTCTTTTCCTACCAATCTATCCCCCTAGGAGCATGCGCGCAGTACTTTGTTTTGACAACTAATAGATTTTTGCAATAATTATGTGAGTTCTTTTTGACTAATGATGAGTCCATGGATTATACGCACTCTCACCCTTCCACCATCGCTAGCCTCTCTAGTACCACGCAACTTTCGGCGGTATCTTAAACCCACCATATACCTTCCTCAAAATAGCCACCATACCTACGTATTATGGCATTTCCATAGCCATTCCGAGATATATTGCCATGCAACTTTCCACCATTCCATTTATTATGACACACTCCATCATTGTCATATTGCTTAGCATGATCATGTACTTGACATCGTATTTGTGGCAAAGCCACCATTCATAATTCTTTCATACATGTCACTCTTGATTCATTGCATATCCCGGTACACCACCGGAGGCATTCATATAGAGTCATATTTTGTTCTTAGTATAGAGTTGTAATTGTTGAGTTGTAAGAAAATAAAAGTGTGATGATCATCATTATTATAGCATTGTCCCAGTGAGGAAAGGATGATGGAGACTATGATTCCCCCACAAGTCCGGATGAGACTCTGGACGAAAAAAGAAGAAGAAAAGAGGCCATAAAAAAGGATAAAAGGCCCAAATAAAAAAATGAGAGAAAAAGAGAGAAGGGACAATGTTACTATCCTTTACCACACTTGTGCTTTAAAGTAGCACCATGATGTTCATGATAGAGAGTCTCTCATTTCGTCACTTTCATATACTAGTGGGAATTTTTCATTATAGAACTTGGCTTGTATATTCCAATGATGGGCTTCCTCAAAATGCCCTAGGTCTTTATGAGCAAGCAAGTTGGATGCACACCCACTTAGTTTCTTTTGTTGAGCTTTCATATACTTATAGCTCTAGTGCATCCATTGCATGGCAATCCCTACTCACTCACATTGATATCTATTGATGGGCATCTCCATATCCCGTTGATACGCCTAGTTGATGTGAGACTATCTTCTCCCTTTTTGTCTTCTCCACAACCACCATTCAATTCCACTTAATAGTGCTATATCCATGGCTCACGCTCATGTATTGCGTGAAGATTGAAAAATTTTGAGAATGCCAAAAGTATGAAACAATTGCTTGGCTTGTCATCGGGTTTGTGCATGATTTAATACTTTGTGTGGTGAAGATAGAGCATAGCAGACTATATGACTTTGTAGGGATAACTTTCTTTGGCCATGTTATTTTGAGAAGACATGATTGCTTTGTTAGTATGCTTGAAGTATTATTATTTTTATGTCAATATTAAACTTTTGTCTTGAATCTTTCGGATCTGAATATTCATACCACAATTAAGAAGAATTATATTGAAATTATGCCAAGTAGCATTCCACATCAAAAATTCTGTTTTTATCATTTACCTACTCGAGGACGAGCATGAATTAAGCTTGGGATGCTTGATACGTCTCCAACGTATCTATAATTTTTGATTGCTCCATGCTATATTATCTACTATTTTGGACATTATTGGGCTTTATTATCCACTTTTATATTATTTTTGGGACTAACATATTAACCAGAGGCCCAGCCTAGAATTGTTGTTTTTGCCTATTTTAGGGTTTCGAAGAAAAGGAATATTAAATGGAGTCCAAACGGAATGAAACCATCGGGAACATGATTTTCTCATCGAAGAAGATTAAAGAGACTTGGACCCTACGTCAAGCAACCAACAGGGACGTATTGTATTGTTGCCATCGAGGATAACAAGATGGGGTTTTTATCATATTGCATGAATTTATCCCTCTACATCATGTCATATTGCTTAAGGTGTTACTCTGTTTTCATGAACTTAATACTCTAGATGCATGCTGGATAGCGGTCGATGAGTGGAGTAATAGTAGTAGATGCAGGCAGGAGTCGGTCTACTTGTCTCAGACGTGATGCCTATATACATGAGCATACCTAGATATTCTCATAACCATGCTCAATTCTGTCAATTGCTCAACAATAATTCGTTCACCCACCGTAAAATACTTATGCTCTTGAGAGAAGCCACTAGTGAAACCTATGGCCCCCGGGTCTATCTTCATCATATTAATATTCCAATACTTAGTTATTTCCTTTGCTTTTTACTTTGCTTTTATTTTACTTTGCATCTTTATCATAAAAATACTAAAAATATTATCTTATCATATCTATCAGATCTCACTCTCGTAAGTGACCGTGAAGGGATTAACAACCCCTTATCGCATTGGTTGTGAGGAGTTATTTGTTTTGTGCAGGTACGAGGGACTCGCGCGTAGCCTCCTACTGGATTGATACCTTGGTTCTCAAAAACTAAGGGAAATACTTACGCTACTTTGCTGCATCATCCTTTCCTCTTCAAGGAAATCCAACGCAGTGCTCAAGAGGTAGCAACGCTCGTGCTGATCCGCTGAACATGGATATCAGAGAAGTTCAAACTAATATTACCACTTCTAAGTCTGGTTTCGAAACCTCATAATTTTTGCAAAGGGGTTAGCCACTGAGAAGTCATGTATGGGGTTGACACAATGACTTCCGATTACTCTGTCATCTGAAGTTCCAAAATGAAATTCAGCATTTTCCGAGCCTATTCCATTCTGCCGCAGCTGCCGAGAAAGTCGATGATGATAGGCGGTGGCAAGCGGAAGTAGCGAAATGCGGTGGGGTTCACTGGCAGCCTGGCGGCGGCGAGCTAAGTGGTTGCCGCCGTGATAGGAAGTGCCATGCATAGAGGCGGAGGAGCTTGTGCAGGTGTGAATGGGGACCGGAGGGGGTGGCGGGTGGGGTGAGGGTTTTTGTGATGTGGGGATAGTGAGGGTTTTCTTTTTTCTTTTTTGAATTGGGTGATCAGGGTTTTCTGTCCCACAATGTATTTCGGAGGCAATGGTTTGCTAGAGCCAACCGTGTGTGATTGACGCAACAGGCAAAATGAAATTCATTCCATGCGGTTCCAATTTTGGGAACCGTGTGTGATTGATGTACTACCTCCATCCTGGTTTATTTGTCCCATTTGTAATTTGTACCAAATTTTGACCAAATATTTAACTAAGAAATGTTTATGCATGTCACGAAAAATTATATCATTGAACACTATGTTCAAATACGCATCCAACGATATAATTTTTGCTGACCTGAACTAACATTTTGTCAGTTAAATCTTTGGTCAAAATTTAATACAAATTACAAAGGGGACCAATTGTTGGTGCAACCAACCCTAGGTCTGTTGCCCAGACTGTGCACAGGCACGGGAACGAGATTGAAGCACCAGCCCTGACCAGAGTGCAAGAATCCTAAAATTTCGAAGGACCAACATGCAGATCAGAGGGACCAAGATCAAACCAGAGAAGGCAGGATATCGTCAAGAGAAAATCCTCCTTTTGCCGGGTAAGCAGGCCTGACAAGGGGCGAGGCCACCCCCAGAAACAGACAACCAAAGCACCCCGGCAGGGCCTCCCGGGGCTTACGGAAGCAAAACCACCTCACCAACCACTCTACCACGACCCACGTCGTCGATCGATGCTGTGTCAAGCCACAAAGTGTTTAAGTGGCACCCATTCGCCACATGGCAGCCACTTTCTATAGGGGAAACTCTCAGAAAACACCCGTCGTGTGACGTGTCAAGCGAGCAGGCTCCAAGCTGGCAAGATAGCCCAACAAGCCTTGTCACGCAACCAACGATGTGACATTGAGCGGCGCATTTAATGCACCCTGTCAGCCCGTAGAGTTAGGTATGATAACACTGTTTGCTGTCTTATCAGTTCGTAATGACTACTTTTGCCACTGTGGTAACCCCTTGATCTATAAAAGGAGGCCCATGGTAACCGTACAAAGGGATAGAAGATTGGATAACTCACACCCCCGTACACGCGTAGCCACTTCTGCCTCAAGGCAACCTTGCCGGGCAGGTGTACTATGCTCCGCCACCACCTTTCCACCATCAATCGACCAAAGCAGGAGTAGGGTTTTACGCCTCACGAAGGCCCGAACCTGGGTAAAATTGCCCGTGTGATCTCTGTCGTGCTGCCCCACGCTCGTCTGCTCTTTGTGTAACATGTCGCCCCCTGCCGAACCAGCAAGGGGCCTCCAGGTCCCATAGGTGGCCGTGGTTTCCCGCCACATCTTTGGCACGCCAGGTAGGGGGCTCGCTTGTGCGAACCTGAAGGTGTGTGCAGCGCGTTGACTTTACCAGCATCTTCATCTTTGACAACGCCATCGACCATGGCGCCCAAGAAGAAACACGGTCCTTCGGCTCACCCAACCACCTTGAAGGCTCCTCCGCCCGCGGCCTCCAGCACTACGGGGAGAGCGGAGGCACACGAGGACGCGGACGCTGCTGGGGGAATAGTCGTAGCAGGCGGCACCGTCACCACTTCCCCCATGGGCGACGCAGGAGCAAGAGGCGCCGGAGGAGAGTAGCATCGACAACACCCTGACGGCCACGCTCCCTAAGGTACGGGTGAAGGGGTTACTCCATCTGCGCCCCTTTCCCACGCCGACAGGGACAGCCGCAGCAACGACGCCCACACCGTGAATCGCCACCCTCCAATCGCTCCCACCACGGGTGCAGCCACCGCGTGTGCACTCCCTCTGGGACGGGTCGACCAACCGGCTGCGCCCGATGGAGCCGCTGGCCATCAAGCGCCTTCGCTGCACCACGACCTAGTGGTCGCCTGCAGCAGCAGCGGGGGCACAGTACTGCCTTTGTCGGCATCGTCAGGAGCCCAGCAATGGCACGGTCGACTTCATCATTTTCCATGCCAAGTCCGGCTTTAGAGGCCATGGCGCGGGCCCAACTGCTACTGAAGTTTCTGCCAGCGGCCGAGCAGATGGATGAATGGTGTGCCTCCATCCAAAGTCGGCTCAGCTTCGCAGAAGCTGGGGGCTCATGGCGAGCTGGCCCACTGCAACCTCCCCAAGCGACAGCAACAGCTCATGCCGCTGACCGCACAGAAGGGGACATCCCCATGGTGCAGTCCCACCATGGCAGCCAGCATGAGCGCAATAGAATCAAGAACCCGACGATGTCTCGATGGCCTCTTCTGACCCTCGATCACGTCCAGGCGAACGACGAACCCCGAAGGATAGGCGGAGAGGGTACATGTGCGTCGTCGTCGAGCACCGCTGTGACGACCTCCGCCGGACCAATGGGTACGGCGGCCCTGGCATCGACGAGCATGTGCTCGGTATTGGTGGGTGCCTACCTTTCGAGGTTGGCTTCCCTGCCTTTACCCGTGAGCTACGGCAAGTCCGTTGGCCGTCCGTTCACACTTTCAAGCCGGAAATACCCAAGAAGTATGACGGGAGGTTGAACCCGGAGGAGTTCCTGAGCATCTACACCATCACTGTTCAGGCTGCCGGGGGAAGAGATGAGAAGGTGTTTGCCAACTACTTCCGTTTGGCCCTCAAGTCCAATGTGAGGTCTTGGCAGATGCACCTACTAGAGAACTCCATTTCGTCATGGACTGACTTGTGCCACGAATTCGTTGGCGCCTTCATGGGTGGCCATCAAGAACCCGGCAGGCCCAGCGACTTGCAGGTTCTTCGACAGAAGGAAGGAGAAACACTCTGTAAGTATTTACAGAGATTCAGCAAAGTTCATAGAAATATCCCAAATATCCATCCGGCAGCCATAATAGCTGCCTTCCAGTCTAATGTGTGCAACCGTCGTATTAATTCCAAGATGAACATACGGTTGCCCAAGACTGTGAAGGATCTTTACACTCTGGTAGATAACTGTGCTCGGATGGAGGAAGGAAGGAAGTTGCCCTAAGAGGAAGATTGCACCAATGTTGATTTAGAGGATGAGGATTAATCAATGATAACCCACAAGTATATGGGATTGCAATAGTTTTCGAGGGTAGAGTATTCAACCCAAATTTATTGATTCGACACAAGGGGAGCCAAAGAATATTCTCAAGTATTAGCAGCTGAGTTGTCAATTCAACTACACCTGGAAACTTAATATGTGCAGCAAGGTATAAATGGAGTGTTCGGTTGCTAAGTGTTAGTAACTCGAAATAAAAGCTACGGTATAAACGGAGACTAGCTAAAGGTGAGCTGACGATATGTGTTGGAAGTGTTTCCAATG
>NC_053024.1:302024050-302034640 GCF_003073215.2 Triticum urartu | reverse complement strand
AACAGAGTGAAAGCACAGTGACAAATAGCTGTAGTGTAATTAGGATCAGGTAGGAAGATACTATGAAGCCAAACAGATCATACACTTGCGTTGTGAAGACAAAAGATAGAACAGACACGCAATGACTTCACAATGAGTGATCAGTAAGTAAAAGGAAGTGAAGATGAAACCAGTGACTCGTTGAAGACAATGATGTGTTGGACCAGTTCCAGTTGCTGTGACAACTGTACGTCTGGTTGGAGCGGCTAGGTATTTAAACCTTAGGACACACAGTCCCGGACACCCAGTCCTGAACACGCAGCTCAGGACACCAAGTCCTCACCGTATTCTCCTTGAGCTAAGGTCACATAGTCCTCGCCCAATCACTCTGGTAAGTCTTCAAGGTAGACTCCCAAACCTTCACAAGACTTCGTTCACTGGCAATCCACAATGTCTCTTGGATGCTCTAGAACGCGACGCCTAACCGTCTGGAGGATGCACAGTCCTCAAGTGTAATAAGTCTTCAGATCACACAGACAAGAAGACTTAAGTGATGCCCAATGTTCTCTGGCTCTGGGTGGTTAGGGCTTTATCCTCGCAAGGAATTCTCTCTCAAAGGCTTCGAGGTGGGTTGCTCTCAAACGACAAAAGCCGTACTCTCATCTGAGCAGCCAACCGTTTATGGTTGTAGGGGGTGGGCTATTTATAGCCACTTGGCAACCCGACCTGATTTGTCCGAAATGACCCTGGGTCACTAAGGAACTGACTACGTTCTCAACGGTCAGATTTCAAACTCTCATGGCAACTTTACTTGGGCTACAAGCAAAGCTGACTTGTCCGGCTCTGGACAAGATTCGCTCTCATTGTCTTCACTCGAAGACATAGGTTTTTGGTTTAGGCATCACTTCAGTCATTCTAACTGGTTCTCCTGGACCCCACTTAACAGTACGGTGGTTCCTATGACTCAACACAAAAGAAAAAGAACTACGAAAGATCTAAGTCTTCGAGCTCCATAGGCTTCATAACGTGTCTTCTTTTGTCATAGTCTTCAATGTGAATATCTTCATATACCACCTTTGACTTCAATGTCTTCATACATTTTTAGGGGTCATCTCTGGTAGTAAAACCGAATCAATGAGGGACTTCTACCTGTGTTATCCTGCAATTCTCACAAACACATTAGTCCCTCAACTAGGTTTGTCGTCAATACTCCAAAACCAACTAGGGGTGGCACTAGATGCACTTACAGCAACTTGCAGTGTGCTCATGGGTGCTAGAAAACATTATGTGCAGAAATAGAAAGATTGTGAGCAAGAGTTGTTAGGTAGTGCAGAAATAAAAACTTGAATACTTTTAAGCAAGAAATTGGGTTGAAGTGAGCAACAAATGTACCCCCCCTAAAACTATAGACAAGTAGTGAGGTTGTTAGCAAATCTATTGATACCATTAAGCAAAACATATGTAGATTTTGTTGACATGTACTGACCTGCTGGGCTCTAAAAAAAGAAAAGTGTAGATGAAAGTAATTGGGTTGTTCAAGCAAAAATCAGTGCTATGATTTAAAAATCAAAAATTGGTTAAATTCTTTGTCATGTGCTGACATGTCAAGCTCTAAAAAAAGAAAATTGTAGGCAAAAGTAGTTGGTTTGTTTAAAAAAACAGTGCTATCCATTAAGCAAACTTTTTGTTGTTTGTTGTCACTGTTGGAACTAACTATAGTCAAGCACAAAAGTTCCCTTACGCAAGTTTTAGTGAATTTGTTTTGAAAAGCACTAGATTATCTAGATAGTAAAACAGCCAAGTCTTAGAGTAGGGGTGAGAAATTACCCAGAGAGTAGCTAATGGTAGCTAGTAGAGGTTTCCTTGGGCATTACTTTGATAGCTTGAAAAGGTTTATTTTTTATGGATCCTACAAATAATACAAAACGAAAATGAAAACACATAACTTCATAGATATATGTATGGTGTGTCCTTTTTGGATGTTTTTATGTACTCTCATGCAAGAGAAAGAAAAAGTACAAAAAATGAGAAATCACTAGTAGATATATGGATTTTTTGGTTAGTGATGTGTCAAAAAAGCAAAAGGATATGGTTTAACTAAAAGGAACTTATATATGGGATGCGGAAGCAACTTGTCGGGTGTCTATTAGGCGAGTTACTGCATGGTATAAGCAAATTTGGTCATTTTTAAAACGAATGTGTTATATGGCTGACTACTCATGTTGATGGGTATCTTTGAGCCAACATATTGCAACTTTGTAAACAGGACGTTGTGTCAATTTTTGTGGTTCAGACGAAGAAATTAAAAAGATAAAGTTCTGGAAAAACAACTTGTATATAGATGACAAAGAGCAACTTGAAGTGTATCTTTTAGGCAACTTACTGCCGCTATGTAAGCAAGTTATGTCAGTTGTGTGACGTGGGGAGAAATAAGAACTAAGGAACCTTGTATATGGATCTAAAACAACTTGGTTGGAATCCTTTAGGAAACTTACTGCCACTATCTAAGCAAGTTGTGACATTTTATGACGTGGGAAAAATAGAAAAGAAAGAAAGCAACTGCTACTGTTTGCTTTAGGCAACATTAGTACAACGAACAAGCAAGTCCTCTGCACAAAAAAAGCATCCCGACTCTTTTCCTACCTGGGTGGATGTGTAACATACAACTCCCTGGGTGGATGTGTGCAACAAACTATTCTATTTTCGAACAACTTCATGACAATCAACAAAACGAGGTCATGTTTACGAAGGCAAAAAAAAGTGGGAACAATCATCAAGGCAAGTGCAATCTGAATCCCTATGTAGACCCGCACATGTGTTAACCAAGTAACATGCAAAACGCTGAGATGTAGGGAACATGGTGGTGTATTGAAACGACATGGTGGTGGCTGGGGAGCAAGATTTTACCTGGTAAAGCCTATTTGCATGTGAAAGCTTCTTGTGTAAGTTTCACGAAAAATGCCATACAAAGTTTTTAGTCAAAGTACTGCCGAGATGTAGACAAAATGCATATAAGTTTCAGGAAAAAAGAACTGTTGGCAAGAAAGGCAAGATTAAACAAATTTGATATATTTTTTGGTTGTGCAAAGCTTTATCGGGGAGTGGCTGGCGAAGCTTCTAAGTGTGCATAAAAACCTTGAGCTTTTGACTTGACATCCTTTTCAGTTTGGACTTGATATAGGATATTTTTTGTGGGTTGTACCAAGCATGTTGATATGAAAAAAGGTTGTGTGGCTTGCTTGTGCTAATGGTGTGAGTTGCCTAACAAATGTGTGTGGTGTTGCCTGATTGAGTATGAATATCTATCCTATATCTGGTGTCGAACTTGATTATTCAGTTACTGTTGGTTGACTGCCTTCTGTGTGTGGCTTCACTGGCAACAAGTTTATGCATGATTGTTTCAGCTAATTGTGTGAGTTGCGAGACTTCACCAACTCTCGGGAGTGGATGGGCAACTCGCGCCAGCATCTCTAGCAACTATCTTTCATGTGTTGGGCCAGTTTTTGCGCGGAAAAAAAGCACAAGCTCTCGGGAGTGAATCCCTGGGCCAGTGGCGCCAGCATCTCTAGCAAATGTTGTAGGCAAGTACTGATGTTTTTCTAGGCAAGTCCAAATGCAAAAAGGGTAATCAAGAAACACTTGATACCCCTAGATAGTATGGAACTAAGCTTCGGAGCAGGATGGTATGTGTCAGGTAAATCACACATTCAGAAACATGCAAAAGTCATAGAGTTTGCCTAAAACACAACAGGCAAGTCGCATACTTAACACTAGCAAGTCACATTCAAATGTCAAGCAAGTCCTACTAAAAATGTCAAACAAACCATGTGGGTGTTTTGAAAATGGGAAAATAAAAAGAGCTTAATTCCAGCTAGTGTTGAGTATGTGACTTGCTAGTATGGGGTGTGTTACTTGCTTGACATTTGAATGTGACTTGCTTGTTCTACATGTGTGATTTTCCTGACATGCAACCCCCTCCCCCTCCCCCTAGGTCTGTGCCTAACATTTGTATGTGACCCATCATTTGTGTTCAACTTGCTTGTTATGTGTCAAGTGCATGGTTCTAACCCCTAGATTTTAGTCCAAGTGATCATATGTGTGTTGTTGTCGGTGTACTAGAGTAGGGGTACCCTAGTATCCCGAACTTGTGCACGAGCAGTCGCAGCGTCCCGCGGCAAGGCTTGCCGGGTGACCGCCAAGGCCTCCGTGGTTCCTTTGGAGCCATTCAAGAACAAAGTATCCAAGTCAAGAAGAACAACCCCGGCAGAGGAGCTTGCCGGGAAGGCTAACAAAAGCATCCCAAGACCCCGGCAAGAGGAGCTTGCCGGGAAGGCCACCCAAGGCATTGCAAGGAACTTGCCGCGGCGCACCACGCGCCCCGGCAAGGCCCGGTGAGCGACAAGCTCCCGGACGCGACAAGACAACGACAGCGGCAAGGCGCTTGCCGCGGCAAGCCACCTCCCTGGGCCCGCGCTCCAGCACATCCACCAACGTGTCGCTCTGGGGCCCTTCCAGGCGTACGTGGCAGGAGGCTGTGCAGCCAGCGGCGTGCTGTGGCAAGCGGCGCTGACCAGATCGCCATCATGTGCGAACGGTGGCGTCCCTGGCGGTCCCTTTTCGCACTGTTTAGGCGACACAGACGGGCATTTAAGGCCCTTGTCCCCTGCCGTCAGGGTTAGGTATGATACACTGTAGCAGGTATTGTGCCTACCACAGCACCTTTCCATTTTTGCCCTTTACCCTCCGTTGCCACCTGTCGGTAACCTTGAGCATATAAAAGGAGGCCCGTGTGCAACGTGAGGGGGGGGGTTCAGAACACTTCACGCTCGGTCTCGCTAGCTGCTGGTGTGTACTGTAGCACTCAGCGCTCCCGAGCAAGAAATCAATACAAACCACAAAGCAGGAGTAGGGTTTTACGCATCCGTGCGGCCCGAACCTGGGTAAATCGCTCGCGTGCATCGCCTCGATCCGCTCTTTGCACGATCTCCGCCCCCGCTGAACCGAAAGGGACCCGGTCCAGCGGTCCCATAGGTGCCCAGTGGATCAGTGCCCCGGCATCTTTGGCGCGCCAGGGAGGGGGCGTCGAGGTTGTGTGAACCAGATCCGGCGTTCTCGCGAGCCAGATCTTCATCATCTTCATCAACATGCCGCCGAAGAAGAAGGTTTCGGAGGCGGCTGCTCCGTCCGCGCCTTACCCACCACCACCGGGACAAACGGCTGATGGGGAGGGCGCCGGCGGAAGAACGGGCGTAGACGAGGGAGCTCACGGTGCTGCCAGGTCCAAGGGCGAGGCTGCGCTGCCCATCAGCGGCGTAGCCGGCTCCCAGAATGACCGGGCGCACTCCAAGAGCTCGGCGTCCGTACATGCACCGCGCCTGTCCTCAGGAGGCGCGGGACCGGCAGCGTCATGGTACTCACAGTACCATGCGTTTGCTAGACCCAAGATCGGGCTGGTGGATCTCGGAGCGCTCAGGACACCATGCACGCCACATGCTGGCACGAGCGAGGCACGGTCGCCTGGACAGGATATGCTCCTTCTAACGTGGTTAGAAGTCCGAGCATATCCTGCTCCTCGCACCGTTCGCCACCACCGCCCGCCACTTCAGTAGAAGCTTTGGCGCGAGCCAGCTGCTCCTAGACTACCCTCCAACGGCGGACAGATCGACGATTGTGCCATCCAGAGTCTCATCGGCTTCGCCAACGGCGACACTCCGCGGCAACCAAGCACGTCGCAGCCACGGCAAGCCAGCCAGGAACGAGCCGGAGACGACAAGACTGGTGGGGGTTAAACTACTGTTGCACTCTCCGCCCCGAAGGCCGAGATCGCTAACTCGCCGGATCCACCTCGACAGCGACTCCACCGCGTCGTCAATCCGCGAGCTCGTCGCGATCAGCGCCAAGTTCTTCAAGAACGACAACAAGAAGACGCTCGTACTCCGCATCGAGCGCCGAAGGGAAGCGCGACGTCAATCAGACCAGCGCGCTGGGCCCTCTGTTGACATGCATGCGCCAGGGGAACCAGGCGACTTGCCGTACGCGGTAGGTTGCCCTGCGTTCACTCGTGAGCTGCGGCAAGTCCAGTGGCCCAGCACGAAGAATTTCAAACCAGATGTACCAGAGAAGTACGACGGCAAGACGCATCCGTCGGAGTTCCTCAGCATCTACACCATCGCGGTGCAGGCTGCCGGGGGGCGGGACGACAAGATCCTTGCCAACTACTTCCCGCTGGTGCTCAAACCCAACGTCAGGTCCTGGCTCATGCACTTGCCGACGGACAACTCCATATCTTCCTGGGCTGATCCTATGCCATCAGTTTGTCGGCGCCTTTACAGGCGGCCACAAACCTCATGGCCAAGAGAGTGACCTTCATCTGCTCGCCCAGAAGGAAGGAGAGCCCCTGCGCAAGTACATTCAGAGGTTCAGCCGTGTACAGTATAACATCCCAGACGTCCACCCTGCCGCGGTCATCAGCGCGTTCCATCAGAACGTGCGTAACCGCAGGATGCGGGAGGAGATGGCGATGTGCAGGATCAGAGACGTCAGTGAGCTGTATGCCCTGGCCGACAAGTGTGCACGTGCTGAGGAAGGGAGGAAACTCCCCGGAGAGAAGACCGGAGCAGAAGGATCTGACAGTGAGGATGCTGCCCCGGCAAAGAAAAACCGGCGGCGGAACAGGAAGAAGAAAGGCAAAGAGGTGCTAGTCGTTGAGCAGTCCGGCAACGAAGGTGGCGCCAAGAAGGCCAAAGTTGGTAGCTCCGGCAAGGAGTTGCCGCGTGCACCAACTGCCAGGCTGTGGCAGTCGCCGACAAGCAGGACGGCTCCGACAAGCAATACTGCAAGATTCACCGCACCAAGGGCCATGACCTCCAGAGCTGCAAGAAGGTCGAGCAGCTTGTCCAGCAGCAAAAGGCTGAGTACGAGCGACGACAAGGAGAGGGCCCAAGGAGGTGCTGGAGAATCCGGCAAGAAGCGCGCCGGCCGGGGAGGACGCCGCGGCAAGGCCAAGCAGCGGCAAGGAGACAGACCTCCCCGCGGCCGCGACAACGATGAAGACGACGACGACGAGAAGACATGGATGATGTTGAGACCAGTGAGCAGGAGTTCCAGAAAGCCACAGAGGTCTTGTGCGTTGACGGTGGTGCTTCTCTGCATACTTCGCACCGCCAGCTCAAGCAGTGGGTGCGGGAAGTCAATGCAGCGGAACCACCTGTCGAATCGCGCAAACTTCTGAAATGGTCCAGCACGCCTATCATCTTTGACATTGAGGACCACCCTGATCGCACAACTGCGGTCGGGTGCTTGCCGATGTTGGTTTCACCAACTATCCGCAACCTCAAGGTCACTAAGATGTTAGTTGACGGCGGGGCCGGCTTGAACCTGATCTCCTCCGCTGTACTCCAGAAACTCCAAGATCCCTGACAGCGAGCTCGAAGAGACCGGCACATTCCAAGGAATCAACCCGGGAAGGAGCAAGCCGAAGGGGAAAGTCACGCTGCCGTAACATTTGGCAGCGAGCTGAACTTCAGGACTGAGAGGGTCACATTTGACGTTGCCGATATTCCATTGCCTTACAATGGGATACTTGGCCGTCCAGCACTCGCCAAGTTCATGGCAGCCTCTCACTACGCATATAACATGCTGAAGATGCCAGGCCCGATAAGCGTCATCTCTGTCCCTGGCGACAAGAAGATGCTCTTATCTGTGCCGACAAGATCTACCGGGAAGCAGCAGCCGCAGCAGAGCGCGAGTCACTTGCCGCTGAAGCTCCCGGGGGGAAGAAGACCAAGTCCGGCAAGAGTTCTGATGCCCACTCCGGCAAGCGCACCTCTTCGGAGTGCTGTGCTGCCGTCGAGGACACACCATCGAGCTCCACCGGCAAGTGTAAGAAGACGATGGAAGCTCCGCCAGAGACGAAAAAGGTGTCCGCCAAGGAGGACGGCACTGGTGGTACCTTCACCATCAGTGCCACTCTCGACCCTAAATAGGAAAGCGCGCTCGTTGCTTTCCTGCGGGCGAATGTCGACGTGTTTGCGTGGCAACCGTCTGACATCCCCGGTGTTCCCAGGAAAGTGATTGACCACCACCTTGCCGTTTGTCCTCATACGCGGCCCGTCAAGCAGAAGGTTAGGAAACAAGCAGTGGAGCGCCAAGAGTTCATAGCAGAAGAGATCAAGAAGTTGGAAGCAGCAGGCCTTGTCAGAGGAGTGCTCCATCCTACGTGGTTGGCCAATCCTGTAGTCGTGCGCAAGGCAAACGGGAAATGGAGACTTTGTATCGATTTTACCGATGTTAACAAAGCTTGTCCCAAAGACCCATTTCCTTTGCCGCGCATTGACCAGATTGTTGACTCCACAGCCGGATGTGATTTGCTTTCATTTCTTGACGCATATTCAGGATATCATCAGATCTTCATGGCAGAAGAGGATGAGGAAAAGACCGCATTTATTACTCCATGTGGCACGTACTATTTCGTACGAATGCCTTTCGGATTAAAAAATGCTGGTTCAACATTTGCAAGAGTAGTCCATGTCGCCCTTGAGCCGCAAATACACAGAAATGTGGAAGCCTACATGGATGATATAGTGGTCAAGAGCAAGGACAGGGCAACTCTGATTCAAGATTTGGACGAAACCTTTGCAAATCTGCGCAAGATCAGCCTCAAACTCAACCCAGAGAAGTGTGTGTTTGGAGTTCCTTCCGGCAAGCTTCTCGGGTTCTTCGTGTCTCAGCGGGGAATTGAAGCCAATCCCGACAAGATCAAGGCCATTGAGCAGATTGAAGCACCAAAGCGCGTGAAGGATGTACAAAGACTTGCCGGTTGCGTGGCTGCTCTCAGCAGGTTTATCTCTAGGTCTGCTGAACGCGCCCTGCCGTTTTTCAAATTATTGAAAAAGGCAGGTCCAATGAAATGGACCCCGGAAGCGGAGGCTGCCCTGCAAGACTTGAAGAGATACCTGTCCTCCCCTCCAATACTTGTCGCACCTAAGCCACAAGAGAAGTTGCTGCTGTATATAGCGGCAACCAATCAAGTGGTTACTCCTGCGTTAGTAGCAGAGAGGGAGGCAGATGACGAGCCTGCAACCACGGCAAGCACATCCAGCGACAAGCAGGGGGCTTCCCCGACAAGCTCTGGTCCTGACAAAGATGGATCTGCGCAGATGCGAGAGGAGATACAGAAGAAGGTGGTGCAGCGCCCAGTTTACTTTGTCAGTTCCCTTTTGCAGGGGGCTAGGTCAAGGTACTCTGGCGTGCAGAAATTGCTTTTCGGCCTCCTCATGGCCTCGAGAAAGCTGCGCCATTACTTCCAAGCACATGAGATCACAGTTGTCACTCGCTTTCCGCTGAAGAGGATACTACAGAATCCAGAAGCGACAGGCAGGATTGTTGAGTGGGCACTGGAACTGTCAAGCTTTGGCCTCAAGTTTGAGAGTACTTCAACTATCCAAAGAAGAGCATTGGCAGAATTTATAGCAGAATGGACGCCAACACCAGATGAAGAAATTCCAGAAACGAGCATCCCCGACAAGGAAGTAAGCAAAGAGTGGCTGATGTACTTTGATGGTGCCTTTTCGCTGCAAGGCGCCGGCGCTGGCGTGCTGCTTGTCGCACCCACCAGAGAGCACCTCAAGTACGTAGTCCAGATACACTTTCCCAAGGAGCAAGCAACAAACAATACTGCAGAGTATGAGGGATTGCTTGCCGGTCTCAGGATCGCGGCAGACCTTGGGATCAAGATGCTCATTGTCAGGGGTGACTCACAGCTTGTCGTCCGCCAAGTAAACAAGAGTTATCAGAGTCCGTTGATGGAAGCTTACGTCGACGAAGTGAGAAAGCTAGAAGAGCGCTTTGACGGCTTACAAATGGAGCATGTTCCAAGAGCTCGGAACGCCATTGCTGATGGCCTGTCAAAGTGCGCCGCACTTAAGCTACCTGTGGAACCAGGGATCTTTGTGCTCAAGCTGACTCAACCGTCCGTAACGCCATCAACTGGAACAGAGCAAGAAGAGGAAGTTGATTTCTGGTGACTATTTGCGGCAGAGCTTCCCGAAGCCGCCGCCAGAAGGTCCCTAAGATCAACGCCGAAGGCGCTGAGGAGCAGTCTGCTCCGGCAAGCCCTAGGGTTTGTTCCGTTGAAGCAGAAGCTCCCGACAAGTTTTGCCTCCGGCAAGCTTGTCGGGGAACGTCAAGCTCCGGCAAGAGGCGCAGTTCCTCGCCGTAGAAGCGGATGTTCCCGCAGCAGCTGAGCAACAACACAAGAGTGGCTGAGGAGCAAGATGCTCCGGCAAGCCCTAGGGTTTGTTCCGTTGAAGCAGAAGCTCCCGACAAGTTTTGCTCCGGCAAGCTTGTCGGGGAACGTCAAGCTCCGGCAGAGCCGCAGGTTCTTGCCGTAGAAGCGGATGTTCCCGTAGCAGCGGCAGATTTGCCTTTAGTCCTTGTTGTCGAGCCAGAGCTCCAACATGGGCGCAGCAGATTGTCCGTTTCCTTCAGACAGGAGAACTTCCCGAAGAGCAAGAAGAAGCGAAAGAGTAGCCCGGCAGTCAAGTATGTACCAGTTTGTTGATAAGACACTATACAGAAAAAGACTGAACGGTGTGAAATTGAAGTGTATTC